>NC_068358.1:114412801-114670301 GCF_020536995.1 Dreissena polymorpha | reverse complement strand
ACTAATTACAAGCTTAAACACAATCAATAAACATTGATTGTTTCTTAACGAAGTTGTAATCGTTAGATTTGGATGATGTTTTGCATCTGCAAACAATGCATCCAAATAAATGTATATGTTTATATATCTTATAATTATATAATTAACATTGCGAAACTACGTTACTTAATACACTTTAAGGTATGTACCAACTTGTTATTCTTACAAAGATACACTAAAACAAACGCACGCACTTTATCCATATCAGTCAGTTTTACACACGTCGAGTAGTAGATCAGTCAAACTTTACCATCAATCCGTAATCTTTGAAATTTACCCACTTAGTGACAGTTCATTGCAAGGCATTTTCATGTTAGCGATACGTTACTCAATAAACAGCACTCCCAAAACACTACATGTCTGCAGAACACCCATTCATGATTTGTTCACCTTTTTACATAGATGAAGAACAATATCGTCAATCTCAGATGTTACAGTAACTGGAGTAAATTAATCGACTTAGTTTCTGTATATGCGGTTGTCAATACTATAGTTATTTACATACAGCATGTTACACAGTAAACCCCAACTTACTGCCGACAATGTAATATGTGTAACCATCAACTCATTACTGCTTTCACTGTTGTACCGATGTTATCTACATGGAATCGCTGTATAACACAGAGCCTTAAACAAGAAACGAAGTATGTGTTTTATTTGGGTTCACACCATCAAGTAATTGTATTTGTTTTCAATTTCCACAGATTACTGTTGGCTGTAACACACAAGCCGTTTTCGCTAACTCCTCTTACCAATATCCAATACCGGAAGAAGCACCCTCTGTCTGTAAGATATGGCAAAAGTTACAGGGAATACTCTACGATCATTCCAGGGCCAATGAAGTTGTATGTTGTGCACGATAAGCAGCTGTTGTTAAGAATCGTTGAAAGACTCGTTCAACGGATAATTAAGTGTCTGACAGTGGAGGCTCTTCAGATATCCAATTAGACTTGGAATAAAAGAAGAGGAGTTTTACAGTTCTTTGACAACTGTTGCTGGATTTCAACTTTGAATAAAATGCTTGCAATTGAAAAAACATGTTTTTAATCTGCAGCAAAAAACTGAACTATAATAATTCCCAGTCTGGATTTATTGCATTTATAAATTTGAAATGCAAGGAATAAGTGCGATCATGAAGAAAAAATAACTTACATTACACATTCTCCACGATTGTCGAATTTGATAATTTGTATGTTCGACATATCTGAAAAATACTTTCTAGTAATAAACTGATAAACACTGATTCATTCAATTAGAACGATGTTTCCTATTATACAGCCGGAAACTACTTTAAATACGTAAGACATGTACACTGTTTGGTAAACTAAATTAATCTATGCAGTTGCATTTATATCCCATTTACACGAGTTTGGCTTTGCAAAACATACGATTACACGTGTCGGTATTTGTGTAAATGGCATTGTAATTAATTTCGTGAAGTGAACACTATTTAATAAGTGATGCTTTTTATAGAATTATACTATATGATGTGTATTAGTCCTCGTTTGTATCATATAATAGTTTACGATTGCAAGTTATAATTTTTAAAAGTAATGTTTATTAAATTAGTAAGATACTTTGTTAAATCAAATTTAAATTACCAAGCTTATAAATGGCGTGCAATTCAAGTTGACATGATGAAGTGCTCAATTTGTAAAGCGGATGTGTGTTTTTTTAATTTCAAGCTATACACAAATAAACAATAGTTATTGCTTTCGAACGCATTATTCTATTACACATTAGTTTAAACCTATTTATATTAGCTCGATTGCATAGAAAGCCTATGGTTTATTTGAAACGCTCTCGAGTCCGTTTCATGGGACAAGAACCAGTACTTGGTGTCTATGGGGGAAATAAAAAGCTCCAGTAATAAGAACAAGAATCAAATTAAGGACAGAAAAAAGTAACCATCAACTGGGTTCAAACCACTGACTCCTGGAGTAAAAGTCTGTCGCTTAGACCACTTGGCCAACCGTGCTAATACAATTAGTGGTGTATTTTATACTTTATATAAGCAGCCCTCGTAGTATCACAAAATATAACGACAACAACAGAACTCTCCAAATTATTCAATCGTTTCGCATTGCAACGCTTTATAATTTGCAGGTTTTTAAGTCGTCAAAAGAGGCATATACTGGATATTTTAGAGCATGGTAAATGTTCAGTATTACTGTTTCCTCACAAATATCAACGAACATTTGCGAATCGGAAATATATTTCTTAAAATTTTACCAATTAACCAAGACGTGAAAAGACACCTTTAAATGAATGATATGGAGGTAACACCGACAAACAA
This sequence comes from Dreissena polymorpha, assembly GCF_020536995.1. Lineage (NCBI taxonomy): Eukaryota > Metazoa > Mollusca > Bivalvia > Myida > Dreissenidae > Dreissena > Dreissena polymorpha. Next base: position 114,667,966 of record NC_068358.1, on the reverse strand, counting down.
TAATCAGTGTATGCATTTAAGAAATAATACTTTGGCCAAATAATGCAATCTAAATTAATCAAATATAGCAAGTGATTGCCATAAAATGTACATTATACTATCACGTCGGAATAAATGTCGAGCACGCTGTCTCTGGACAGCTCTTTTAATCTTACTAAATATTCTAGAAGTATCTTATTGAATTGGATAATCCGTTTTAAGTTACATCTGCCAATCATATATATACCAGCAAACTTCGAATCTCACAATTGTAGCTCAATTTTAGCTCGTTGGCAACAGTTAGGATGGTCGCCAGTTAACAGTTCTTAACATCTTCGAAAAAATGTGTATGTGTCCCACCGCTCAAATGAGTTTATTTACTGTAAACGGTCTGACGGACATTTGCAATTTGAACCAGACAAAGGCAAACACTGTGTCGTTTTGTACTAATCTTAATTCATGTTTCATGTAAAAAATAGTGAATGGGTAGTGTGAAGAAAAACAATAAGTTCAAGATGCCTACAAGAGAGTATTCGTTATTTCATCGTCAAAATATGTATACCCATTAAAAACGAAGTTTGATATGTTTCATGTAAATACACAAATTAATAAGAATTGGAAAGCAAATGATATCAGGCTATCAAAAGGACCAACAAAGCTACAGAAGACCACACCCTCTATAAAGTTTGTCTGCGGGGATGTTGCAAGGAACATATTGGAAGTATATTTTAGTGCTTTCATAACTTCGACAATTACTTAATATACCGTAATTACTCAAAGTTTTCGGACACTAAACAAATAACTGTTTTTCGTGTCCGAATATTTAGATACGAAAAATATTAATAAAATACAGGTGTCCGAAAATTAATAGACAAACATTAAGGTGTCTGAAATTTATAATTATATTGAAAAATAAAATCAATATATCAATGTACAATAATTGTTCTGTGATTTACTCTTCTCTTTCTGCTCTAGAAAATACATATAACTTCCTAGCTTTGCTAACTCTTACTTGAAATGATATAGAACAAACAAGTAAAAACAGAAAACATTCTGCTTCTCTAATAGGACTACGCTGTTACAAATGCTGTAGGTTGAAACCATTATTTTCTACCGTTATGTTTGGTTATTTACCCAATTACGCTAATGCAATGGTCTATTGCCTTCATGCATGCATCTGCCAGGTTTTATGACCTTAATCCGGTTATAAAAATCAATGATCGAAGTAACACGAGATAGGCGTAAACAGGGCCGAAGACTGTAGAATAGCAAGTTAAATATACTGTCCGAAAATTACGAGACTATAAATATGGACGAAAACACGTATGTCCGAATAATTGATTAAAATGGTTAAACACTTTGTTTGCAATTGTTGTTTTGACCGCTGCGGTGGACTATGTAGCAGAGCACGAAAGCCCTACGTACTTTACCTCTTAGCCCAACGAAGTAACCTACCGGGCGGGATCGACTGTCACTCTGACCTGTGCTGTCGAGAACTTAGCAAAGAAATTCGTAAGATACACATGCGCTATGTGATGTAGCGATGGTACGAATGAACTGTAAAATATAAGAATTTGATAACTTTCGTCATTCAAATAAACATTTAAGATATCCAGATACACAGTTTAAAGAATAAAAAGGGGACACGTGCTTTAAGAAAAAATAACAATCTAAGAACAAGGTTACTCTAAAGGCATTATCAGGAGAGCGGTTTGTGTTAATTTGCAGTTATCTTTTGATAATTGGCTAGTAGGACATGATATGCCGCGTGCGTTATAATCTTATATTTAAATGTTATTGAACAGTTTACTGTGCCCCTATGTCACCAGTAAATTTATTGATCCGTCCTTTTCTCTATATAAGACAATACATTATGTTCAATAATATATAAAAACAATATAATGTAGTCATGACAAATACAAAAATTATTAAAAATATTTAAAAAAAACTGCACCTTTCAGTAAATTCCTGCATAACTAGAGGCAAAATACACGTTTGGTATTTATACATCCATAATTATCAGATCACTTTCTTGTAAATAAGAACGAAGATAATGTAAAATGATTTATGCACTGAAACATGAGATAATTCAATCAACATTATTATTAAATTTGAGAACAATTATGTAGACCGGTTTGGCAATAGATCTATGAGAATGGCTGAATTAGCCACACAGAGACAATAACTTTTAAGCTAGATTTATTTATATGCTCCGGAACGTGATCCGGTTATATAAAATTAAGAATTGCGTTTGAACTTCGCTCGTATGCTTTCTTGTTTTGTTATATTATTTGGTTATATTCTATACAGCAATTATTGTCTACAAGTTTCAATAATAATTACTGCACTATTTAATGTTTGCCCTAAATATTTGAAACAACTACTATTACGTACACTATTTTTTACATAATGCACTTTTGAGGCTTCAAAATGAGATAAATATTACTAGGTAATTTATTAGCTTATAGTACGATACAGATTTTCCTTTTTACGATAACACAACTAACATACTATATTGGATGGGCCAATATGCGCGTTTAATGTGAACTTGCAAGCTTTGCTCGAATAACGTTATATCACAGTAGTGCACACAGCGATGTCCGTTGAATTGCTCACCATATATTCTTCCAGTTATTAGAGTTTTTCAAGTTTAAAGTCATTAAATATCTTGAGTATGAGAGGAACGGTATTTTCCAGATTGTTTGGCGCAAAACGGCCGAGCCGGACCCGATATCTGTAGGGAACATGATATATGCACCAGATACCCGCTACAAAGTGGCATTCGGGCCTGAACGACGGGAGTTCAATTTGGTGATACGAGCGGTGACTCAAAATGACGCGGGTGTATACGAATGTCAGGTCAGCTCAAGGGATAAACTCTTAAGGCACGTATTGCTGTGGATAGAAGGTACGGGCATCTTTTTAATTAAGATTCATTCTCATTTTTATGTTGTTAAATTGCAAAAAATTGTATTACGCAGTCTTATCATTGTTCATTTAAATAGACATACTACTTCTATATTAATAAAAATGCAGTAAACTGTGTAAGGTTATTGTTTTATTATGTAATCAAACTATAAGATACATTATGTTTGTGTTTTATTTTTTAGAAACATCGGACACCTTGGAATCACAGTCACACATATTGAGAGAATCAAACGGTAATCCGTTTAGAACAAACATAGATAACGCAATAGTTTCGATTATATAGAGCTATAACAACTCCAGAAATCTATCAGGTGTTAAGGCCGATAAACAAATGCTTGTCGTGTAAGTAAACAATAGAGGTCGATGCATACGACAAGAATAAGCAACACGATATAAAACATCACAATTATAAAAGCATGGGCTTGACACGGGTTAAATGAAGTTGAATGACGCGTCGAATCTTACACTTATCACTTAGAATTCAAAATCAGCTATATATAATTGTTATTAAGATTAAAAGGCAATACAAGAGAATTCAAATTTTATTTAATTGCAATTTAATTACCGAGTCGTAAATTATTAACCAGAGCAACAAAATACCAACTTTCTGAGGCGCGATGAATTGAACTTGAAACAAATATTAATATAATGCCTTCAAGCGTACAAGATTTGAGAAATAAGCATCATACCGCAAAAGTATGGATTATTTCTTGAAAAAACGTAATACATGGTGTAAACAGATTTCATAGTAAGGATGCATATAACAAACGTGTATACTTAAACTTAGATACTTTTTGATACATCACACATATAAAATTATCAATATTTTTAAAATAACTTATTTTCCCTTGTTTGAAGCTTAACAATATGCATATAATCCGATATAATTTCACAGAACATTATTTTGTATGTTTCATCATTTCATTCGATTGTGCTAGGTCAAGTTTAAGGTTGGATCTCGTAAAAATCGGTCGAAATCAGTTTTCCCATGTGTGTGTTTGTGCGTGTTGTGTGTGTCATTTGTTTCCCTGTCTCAACTTCATAAAACAACGCATATTATTAAATGTTTCTCTCCTGCTACCCAGCTGAAGTTTGACTGTGTGTATGTTCACATAAAAGCAACTTACCAGGTAATCAAGTAAAACTATTCTTTGTGAAGGTTGTTTTCTTTTGTGTAACTATTTTTACTCTTTCATTACTGAAACAGTGTGCTTTTTTTTACCTTCGGGACTAGATCAAAAAATAGTTCAGCGTAAACTCGTTGCTTATTTATAAAAAATATAACATTACACACATGTATATATTTTATCCCAGAGACTTGGATCAATAATTATATTTGCTTGTTACGTAAAACGGTCTACCGTTTATATGATCTCTAAGCCATGTCCTTATTGGTGTTGACATGTTTCTGTTTAGAAATTCTCCTGTCAGGCAAGGGTTACGTGGGTAGCGGAGATACAATTCGACTGGTTTGCAATATCACTGGAAATACAAATTCACTACAAGATGCTGACTGGTTTAGAAATGGGCATATAATTTTCAACGAAATAATAATTTCCAAGGAGACATCAATGGCTCAAGGTACATCAGACAGCGTTCTTGAAGTACGTTCTTGAAGTACGTCATAGCAAACACGAGGATTCGGGCGAATACGTGTGCAGAAATTCAGAGATTCTCATGGCCAGCAAGAAAGTTATCGTCCTCAATGGTAATTTGTTCATTTTAATTGCGTTTTTAGCAATTGCATCCATTCGAGGATTGGTATTATATGCTTGCTAATCCTTATAACACGATTCCAGTAAATATACATTTGTGTACGCTGTGTCGCTTATATTTCGCTGAGGGTGATTCGAATATAGGTAAACGAGGCGCTGGTGTCGAAGCAACAAGTGGTCATATGTGCAATAGACAGTGATGGACACTTCTTTTTTCAGCCTTAGTTTCAATTCGGTGACTGATATAATTGTGTATAAAAGCTGACAACAACAGTTTGGCCGGGTTCAAATGACGGGTTTCATCTTTACATTCCATGATACGAATGAACACGTTAATGGATAACTATTTGTGCACATTTATTATTGCGTCATTGTCATAGCTATAAATTATCTCATACACAACATTACTGTTATTTGTTTGTAGAGCAAATTTATTTAATTATTGTAAAAACAATTAAAGCAACGGATTCTGTATATTCGTCTATTGTGATAATTGTTTTAACACTTTGTGTTTTTACAGATTTTTCGAAGGACTTACACTTAAGATAAAATATGTATAACAATTGCATTTTCTGGAAAAATGTACATTTGATGCGTTCGAAATAACAAAAATAATTAAGTACACGTTTGTTATCAAAGGCTTCTCGGTTTTTAAAACAGATTCAGATTTAAATTTTGATGCTGACTTGTTTGAAGGTTTCAATCGCCTTTATGTTTGGCATCGTGTAACTGAATACCACATACTATTATGACATAAACTCGCCTTTTAATATACTAAAATACCCCTTGTAAATGCAAACGTTCTCTCTGTATGAGTTTTGATCACGTGCCTATATTTAAAAAAAATTGTCTATGAATATAATCGTCATAGTTTCTATAAGCAAATAACCTTTTGCTTTAAATAAACCAATATTGACTGGGAGTCAGAGTTAGAGTATTGTGCCATATCTTAATTTAGTATTTTGTAAGTTTAATATAGAGTACAAAAACGAATAATTTTGCCGTTTCTCATTAATGTCAACTTTTGAATGGTATTATTAAATTTCAACAGCGTTTATAACGCAAATAATTTCTCATTCAAAGAAAAACTAACATATGTTGAATACTGTTTCGTAAGTTTATCACGACGTACGTAAACGGCAAATTGTTTGCTTAGTGTATTACAAGAGATAAACCACATGTACCAATACGATGCCATCGTGTTAACGCACGCCACGGCTGCGAATGTTATAGTCTCAACAGTCCTTAGTAAACCGATGCAGAGACATGTCTGGTTGTAAAAGCGAGGTGATGTTTAACGTTTTTAGCCATTTAATTAATATCGGAAATTGATATTGTATTACACTGACGAGCGTAGAGGATGCTACTGTTTTATTTACGGAGAAACTCACAGAACTGATGAAACTTTGTATTCCATTTTATCAGTCACAGCTAGTCCTAATGAAAAACCTTGGTACAACTCTATGATACGTAAATTTGCGTGTAAACTCGTCAAACTATAATCTTACGCTATTAAACAACCTTGTGCTAACAGCCGGGCCAAATTCAAATACGCTCGTAACATACTCAACAACATGATAAATCATGCAAAGGAGCTATTTTAATATTGAATTCGAATAACAAAATAACACTAACTTATTTAAATCGACTTATTCAAAACAATGCTGGAATATGTTAAAACATCTCATAAACTCGCACTCACATTTTGATGTTATACCTACCATTAAATCGGTCGATTCTCATGGAAACGTAACATTATTTTCGTCGATGAAGAAAAAGTATCGCGTTTAAACATTAATTTCGTTTGCATTTCAACTTTAGAAACATCCTCAGGAATTCTCTCTATACCTTCTCACGTTCCGTCTGCCAGTTTACAAAATGTGTCTATTTTTGAAACTGAAATAATGAACATAGCATTTTAATAGCTAACAAAGCTGTTAGTGAAGACTAAATTAGTCATCTAGTTTTGAAAAGCGTACATGCGAGTCTATTTAAAAACCGTTAGGTTAATTGTTTAATAAACCATTATGGAAACATGCAATTGCGATACAATAATTAAAAATGAATGACCCAAACATACCTTTAAACTATTGCCAAATCTCTCTTTTAAGCTGTTTATGAAAACGCATGGAAAGTGTGATATATAATCACTTATATAAGAATTTTATAGGAAAATAACTTAACTTATTGCAAACAATCCGGACTATTTAAGAGGTCAACAGTGTGTCAACTTATTGATATATTTGATCAAATAGCTCGTTCCATTTGCGACACGAAACTTAATTGCATACTATTTTGTGATATATCAAAGGCTTTCGACAGAGCATGACATCACGTTCTTTTAATCAAACTTAAACTAAAATGCGTAAGTGGAATATACTGCAATGGATCGAAAGTTTCTTGTCTTGCCGCACCCAAAAAGTATGTGTCGGTTCATCAAAGCCTCAGTCATTAGAAGTAAATTCCGGTGTCCCACAAGGCTCAATATTATGACCGTTTGTTTTCTTGATTAATATTAATGCTATTGTTGAAAATCCTGTCAGTATTACACGTCTGTTTGCTGACGATACTTCATTATCTTTTACGTCTTCTGCATTAGTTGATCTCAAGGGTATTTTGCACCATGACCTCTACATGATTAACATGTGGGCCAAGCGATGGCTTGTCGATTTTAATCCCCAGAAAACTGAAACAATTTTATTAACAACACAAACGAATATGCCCTTTTTCGCAATTAATGTTTGGTTATGTACCCGTAATTTTTGTTGATAATCACAAACATCTTGGCCTGACTTTAAGAGCAGTGATGGCAAATGGAACAAACACATAAATAATATTATGTCATCCGCGTCGAAAATTCCCGTAGTTATGTTTAAACTTAACGCCACACTCGCAAGAAAATCGCTCAATCAAATAAACTTCACAAGCATGAGACCATTATTAGAATACGCGTGCATTGTATGGGATGATTGTACTTTGTACGACAAGGATCATAAGAGTAAATCCAAAATAAAATAAAGCCGCGCGTATTGTCTCAGCGCTAACTAGATCCGTCTCGCTTAGAAATCTTAATTCCGAAGTTAAATGGCCAAGTCGTGACAAACGAGGAAGTAATCTCAACCTCATTAACATCTACAAAATGCATAATTACCAATGCCAAAATTACCTTACTAACCTTCTTCCACGAACAGTTTTTGAACAGTAATCTCGAAATCTTAGAAACGCGGGAGACTATATTATTCTATCAAGAAGAACGCATCTATAATCACGCTGATTTTAAAATTTAAATATTCACTGAAACAAATATTTAATCTATGCGACGACAATCCCTAACATTTTTATAACGGAGATAGAAACTTATCAATTTTACATGCCCGTTTAAAACATATTTGCAGCAACATAAAATCAGACCCATTTAATAATCATTTAGCAAACACTCCTTTATGTACGGAAATGAGGTTCAAAATGTTGAAGTTAGTCAAGTTCGAACCCAAAATTAATTAAACACATAAATGCATACATTCAATAGGTTCATTTGTCACAATGCACGCAGACTACGTAACAAGCAATCTAAGTTAGCTGCTCCATATCAAGGTTAAACACCAGTGAATTATGTTCTGAAGTTGAATAATCTCTTAGTACATAAGTTATATAAATAAAGGTTTATTTTTAGCGTATGCTATGAAGACAGGAATGCACTGGTCCTTGTTAAGCGCAATCACAATGGAGAACGTCAGGATTCTGGACCGTGAGCCATCTTGGTTCGAGAGAGGGGTCAAGGAGGCGATTAACATCCGTGCACTTAGACCGGCGCTTAACAAGGACGGGGGCCACTACCAACTCTCACACACCTGGGACCATACTTTAACATCGCTCACCCCGACAATTAGCGGTGTTAACGTTTCCTAACAGTAGATAATCATAATGTTGATGAAGTCCGTAGAACACGGACGAAAGCTCCAGGTATGGCTTTCAAAACTTAGTTTGTGTAAATTAAGATAATAAAACTTATTGGATTAACGTTGTGATGTTTTTGCGGTGTTTGCCACGTGTAAATAAGATATTTTTGTATATTATGAATTCTATGTATCAACAACTGTAGGTGAACTGATAAAGTACAAAATATTTCAGTGCAAACACTAAAGTGTCCAAACAATTAACACAACGTATGACATAACCAATTTGAGTTCATTTTAGATTGGGCTATAATTTATATCGTTGACACGCGGTATATCTTTACGCCATTATTATTCAAATAAATACAAAACATCGTTTCCAAAAGCATCGAAATGATCGATTTCTGTCTCAACAGATTAAGCGTTGAGCCATATGGAAATGTATAATACAGTAAATTATAAATTAACTATTACCTTATGTTTATTTACTCTCTCTTCATTCGACATGAAAGACATGGCAACCAAGACATTCAAACTGGTGATTATCTCAAGCTAAAAGAAATCTGGAACGACGATTTAATCAGAAGGTTAGTTTGGATCAAAGAAATATCATTCAACCAATCACATCAGTAGTCGTTTGTTTAAAAATCGCAATACGTGTCAGAAACAAAGTTATACGAATTTCACATATTCGATGACTTTCGATTATAAAATTGTTAAAGAGTCTTTTTCTGGCTTCTTATATTGTATTTTTAAGAGTTTTAAAGTAGTAACACGTGTATATTTTTTGAAAGCGAACGTTAGGCTCCTCTCTGATATATTTCGTTTGTAAACATATCGGCTCATATAAGATGATTTAGCAATATCATCAAAAGAAATCGCGCCGTTTATTAGCTTGTAGTCTCACTGTTTGAAATTCAACATACCTTTGAAACGGTTAATGTTAAGTAGAGTCGTAAAAATATAATAAACTGTATTGTTTAGTATGAAGCGAGTTTGCGTCCTCAAATTTGTTTGAAATGTTTTAAAACTATAAACATGGCCTGTAATTAAATGAATTCTTGTATTAACCTCGATACCGAGAATAAACATAGTAAATCCTAATGAGTTTCGCAAACTTTATTTTAAATACACGATACTACTTTCATAAAAAACTACGAAGTGTATTGTTGATGCTGAATTACATGTACATAACACTATACTATTAAAATATAATTTGAGCAAATTATTTAAACAACCCAGTCGTTCAGATTCTGCTCAGAAGGCGATTAAGAATCTTCGTTTAAGAATATGTTCTTATTAATTACGCAGTCATACTATTAAAGTTCCTCACGTTTTAATTGCATGTCATGTAAAGATAAATTTGACCTCTTTCCGCTTATAGTTCTGTAGGTTATTGCGCAGACGTTGAACTAAACGCATAAATGCTAATTTTGGAAATATACAACAATGGTTACATGATTACTAGTAACTGTCGCTTACCCTCGGTACGCATATCAATTTAAATAAGTTGTAGAAACAACGCTGTGAATATACCAGAACTAAAGATAATAACGAACACTATAACTCATTAAAGGTCATACAAAGAATGGCGTATCATTTATATAATCATATTAATATTTTATTGAAACATTGCACAAACATCGGTGCAATTACTTAGCACCGGGCTAGTATCGATAAAAACGTGCAAATGCCCTTTTAGCTCCTTTCCCGGCCACAGTTTAGTTATGTTTAATAAACGGTGAACTTATGTTAATGAACGTATTATGCATGATGATTGTATATTTTCATCATGGTTGCAATTTATTTCGAAATAATATATGTGTGTAGCCTTTATTAAAAACTTATTTTATGTCAAATCTTTAATTTTGAACACAAAATCAAATATTATTATTAGGTATCGTGACAAACAGGTATCCTTGTGTATGAACATACATCTGTGTAGTTACAATACACTTTTTGCATTACCAATTCATTATTAAACGTACATATGTACACAGCTATTATTTAATGTCTTGACACTTCAATTTAAAGTGAGTTTCCACGAATTTTAAATGTTTACGTTTGATTTTTTTCTGCTGAAGACATGTGACAGTTTATTGCCGGTAAAGATATTATGTCTGAGATTATTTCGAATTTATTTTGGGTGAGATAATTTGTCTTACGGTGATCGAAGAAAATATGCTCCGACTAAGAGATGATTTTTAAGTGGACGCTTAACAATAACGGTTCCGAGAATCATTTATCATTGGGCCACCGTTCAATATTTTAGGCAAAATATGTGTATTTATTTTATCGCGGTTGTCGTTTAAAAAATTTACTTATTGTTTGCTGTTGATTTCCATACCCATTTACTCAAGAATGCGTACATACACAGGGATTAAGCAATGATATGGTAAGGGAGGGTGTCTTTCATTTTTACTTTTATTTACAGTCGGTCATTTTTAATAAACAAAGGAATACCACCAAGTACATCATCGCCGATCTACAATGTTGGTTAGTTATTTTTTTACGATTTTATTTGATTGTACTACAAAGGTTGCCAATGTGACGTGTTTAATACATACCGGGTACTAAATTAAAATACGATATATGATTTAAACTGTAAATAACATTGAATACTTCTTACATCTTGCTTTTTTTTTTACAGTTTTCATCGATATAGTAACGTTCTAGATAGTTTTCTGTATAAGATATAAGTGTAATTAAGATTGCGTGATCTTTAAGTCCACAAAATCATACATATTCAAATCTTGAAACTTGAATGACTGCCTCCTGGACATTCAACCATCAGATTGTCTACCGGATATATCACAACCAATATCTGTCAATATTGGTTTAGACATGTTTCTGTCTGAACATAATATACGAAAAATGAAGGCATATATTGACTTCTGCGCAACCTTACCAGAATTCCGGAACAACATATATCCCTAGACTCGTTTAACGTAGCGAAATGGTAACGATATATAGCAATCACTTATTTAAAATCGATATTCAATTATTTAATGTAAGGCTTACAGCATGCTAGACGTTCGACATAGGACACGCCATGATTCCGGAGGTTACGCGTTTGTCCACAATGGTTCACTGGTTGTAATAAAAGGATAATATGGTGTTGATATGATTGCTTGGTCAATATGATATGAAATTATTTGTCAATGTCTTGTGGCATCCGTCAGGTCATTAAATGCATTTTTATTTTATATTTTATTTAATTAAAATAATCAAGCCTTTGTTCAAACCGTATTTAACATAATTTCGTTGCAAGAACGATATGAATATTGACAACAGGATTTTTTTGTTGAAATAAAAAAGCTGAAAATATACAATCGACATTGGCGGGTCCTTCTTTCATGAATGTTTATTTTAATTACTTTGACATCTTTGTTTCTATACACTAATGACCGAGATATAATATTGTTCAAGATTCTCGAAAATCTTAAATGCAATTTATCACATTGAAAGAAAAGATGATAAACGTTGCCTTTAACAACTGTTGTCACTGTTAAAGTATCATGCATGACATGAAAATAATGATATTTGTAAAATGTGGGTTTCATAAGTTACACAGTTATATAACTCAATAATTCATCGCGTACGTTCATTGGTGAATGTGTTTTATAGTTTGCCACGAAGTCAAGACGTTTTTGGTACATTTATTTATAATGTACCACACTGCTTAGTCGGAATATAGATATGATAGATTCTGTATAAACATGTTAAGATTGTAGCATACCGTGTTAAATATATCGATCAAGGAAGGAGATGGTTTCCACAACTCAGCATTGGTAATTTAAATACCCCCCATGCCTTATTAAAAAAATTCTATCTTTCAAAGAATATTACTATTGAGTATGTGTTAATTGTTAAAATGTGCAGGGTAACTTGAATCAAATAACATAGGGTTACATCACGAACAATCTTAAAGATTTTAGTGATCTACCTTAATTTGCTGGAATTGTTGCTGGCAGTATTTTATATAGTTTAATTATTAGTGTATAATTAGAATAATACCTATAATCGAGCAAGACTTAAAAGTAAAAAAAAAACATTACATCAAACTTTGCCAATGGTATCTATAACTAGCTAATGCGTTCCAAATTATGCCATGAAAATATTAGAACAAGACAAAATTACAGGTTTACCTGTTTCAACACGCATTCTGATAGGTTTTAGATGCCAAGCTAAGCCGATGTGGGATTTTTATTGACGTTTTATTTACTTGAGAAACAAAAATTACTTGAATACACGGTCTAGCCTGCACACTTACCTCTCGTATAAACATGCAATACATTTGGTGTGATTTCAAGATAGGATTAGTTGGCAAGGTTAAAGGCGTATACATGTATTTTGTGTAACTGGTTGAAACATGTTTAAGCTAGAGATTTGTACAACTAACGTGTAAATTATACCCCACACCACAAGTCTTGAAATACTTGAGATAGTTAAGATATGTATACAATGTGTATAAAGGCTAAGGCAAAGTTACGATAAATTTATGGATACGGGACTTATACAACAATTTTAATGAAAATAAATGTGCGCATTTATATATTATATTTCGTTAGGTGAACATTCAAACCGCTTTTCATAATGGAGATTGAGCTTCCGGCGTCTTCCTTAACCTTACTGCGAATGGCTATTAGACCTTGCTGCAAAAGAATCCCTTAAAAAAGTAAACTCAGATCCTTTAAGCTAAATAGCATGTTTCGTTTTCTTGATATTTATAAGTGGTTACTGACTATAATGTTTATCATATAAATCCAAAATATCAACATCAAAAGTTTGCAATTCTTTACGATCGCCTTTTAATTTCACGAAACGATAAATTGTCAAGTTTTGATTATTCTAATGTTTATTTCTTTTCACGCCTTTTTATATGTGTCTGGCGATGTAAGTAACTCTTACAGCTTTCAACGTATCATCATCGAATCGGTAAAATTTAATAAAATTTTTAAATGATGTCCACTGAACTACTGTACCTGAATTTAAAGATTGTTTCTCACCTTAGTCTTCAGTTTTCCCGCTGGCTGTACCGTTTAAAGTTTTTTGTGATAGATCGGTTGATCTTTAAACGGCAGTCAATACGTTCATTTGCAAATTTTACAATATCATTAGTTGTGAAGATAAATATAATTTATTTAACTTCAAACACTCTTTATATAAATTGAAATAGGTACTGACTGTTGTAGAATAACATATGTAATCGTGACCTGGAATTAGGTGTTTAATTTTGTGGTTAAATTTTTTGTTTATAATATCTGTTTTATATTTTTAAAAGTTAACAAGTTAATTAAAGAAAGAAAGAATTTTTATTTTCAAATTGATATAATCTTTATTTGTTTTGATATAAATCTAACTTTTTATGGAATGTTTAAGGGCTGTTCAGTGATAAAAGTTTAATAAAACCTAGTTATGTGTTTTTTAACATGCTTTTCCTTTGTATATGCCATTACATAAAGTGGTTTGTGGGGCTTAATAACAAGTACACCTGATTAGGTTCTTGGGTATTTATAATAACACAATGAATATCGGGTTGTGTATACACATGATGCGAAACTGCATCAGCATTAGCACATGAACGGCATTTAGTATTTAAACATAACTTTTATAACAGCGCATGCCAATTTCTCAAACATTGACGCCCAATTAAAAAAACGTTACACATCCGCATATATTTAAACAGAAGTTTGAGTATAACCATATAATGCTTTACGGTTAATCTTCATATACACGGGCCATTTTGATACACTTAAACCATTTTGACTTAAATATTTAATTTCGCACTGGCTTAACGGTGACGACAATTTTCGCTTCCATGGCATTTGTTTGTTTGTATGAAGACTCTTTAAAACGAACGTCTAGTCTAGGCCCATATGACAATATCATTTTCAAGGCATGTGCTATGTTTAGGTTTTTGACGTTAATATGTTGAATGACGCATTTATGTCAAAATGAAATGCGATTGATTGAATAATCTTTAACGTTACAAAAATATATTCTTTTTTCTTAGATACTCGAACTGCAAACGTCTGATACTGACTGATAAGGGACACACACTTAAATTAATCATGTAGTTTAAGAGCATGTGATTTTACAAACAATTGGCATTTTCCGAATATATGTTGGCTTTTACTGCTTATCTGCAAATATATATATATTATAAACAATTCACGTTTCGAAAGTGAATCAAAATTATACAGGAAAATATCGCGCATATTCTACATATAAACATTTATCAACATATCAGTTTTCACCAACCTTACTTGAGTACTTCTGGGATAATGCAGAATCAAGTTTCTGGCGGACAGGTTGACATGTTGACACACAGACGGATCGAGGGTATACAAATAGTCGCCTCCGTTTGATTTTTCTATCATTTGATTAGTATTTGTGCAAATGGAGTAAAAACTATGTTTACTTGGTTCGTTAGTTATTTTAGTGTGAGACATCAATGCTAAGTTCTACAGTTCTTATGTAAGTTTTTGTCAACCGTGAGATCCAAGAGTATTAATTCAGAAAACGAGTCTGATTTGGCAAGGATGCTCTTGGTTCATGTTAATTGATTTTGGATGACTGTGTCATGTTTGTTTGGTATTATGTTCCTCCGAAAGTCATTGTGCATAAACTATCAAATATGAACTTTACATTAATGCAAATATAAACGTTTAAATTACTACTGAAATCTTTTAATAGTTATTTTACATTTAACATTGGTTCTATGAAAACAAATCACTTATACATATAACGTTAAAGCGGATATGAAAGGAGCTTGTCGTCGATTATGGTTTGAATCTATGAAGATCGTTTAAATGTTCGATGTTTTGTTTTGGGTATCGCCGTGGTTTATGTTTTTCAAATAATATGCTAGTATGTGTTTAATATGTGTTTGACAATAAATAACACTATTCAAATTATGAATAAAAGCATACTTAAAATTACATTTCGTTTTAAGCGAGTTTTCATCTGCTCTTAATTTAATTTAAAATACAACACACTGGTTGCTTGTTGATTGCTGCGCTTTCAAAACACATCAAGATGAATTTGTAATGATCAGTTTACGCCGCAAGTTACTACTGGCAATGCGGAAATCGATCGAAGCTATTCATGCAATTATTCAATTGTGTAAAGGTTTGATTCTAAGATCGTTAAACAAACGTACTGTGCTCTTAAATACCAAAACTTGCTTTTTTTATTACTTGGAACTATCTGGTAAGTATGATACATTAAATATAAATAATTTACAATATTAAAAACACACGAAACGTATTTCTTTATTAACAATTAATAATTAAGTATTTAACGCTCTGCACTAAACCTATAGAGAATACGGTCATATATTTGATTTATTTACTAGCAAACACATTATTGAGCACATGTAATGCGATCAATTACAGTACAACTTAACTGTTTGTACCTTTTTTTGAAATCGCGTCAGAAATATCCAATACCGGAAATGTTTCATTTTTGTTTGTTTTGATGATGTAGAGCACAAGCGACAGTTCGGGCGGAGGCGTTTAACCAGCTGGTGTAAACTGTTGTTGATGTGACCGATAAATGGATAAGTGATACAAAGTTAAAAAGCAGCCTCTCTAGTAAGTAGTTCTCATTTAAAATGTGACAAACACAAACGGAGTAAAGGATATGCAAAATTTTCAGCAATACAATTAGTGCGTTTCTTTGAACGGATACAATTATTTAAATACGATATGCTATTGAATAAATTGATTTCAAGTATATTTTCAGAATCTTTTAAATGTATATAAATGTGCAGTATGATGATAACTTTAACTATATATTTGTTTTAATTATGTGTTATCTGTAATAAACAATTATGTGCATATGTTAACATTACAACATTGTTATGAATATGAAGGTAGATATATTTGTCTACATTCTGAAAAAATATATTAATGAAAAACTTATATTTATGTTCTATACTATTGAAGAAGCTGGTAATTATTAGCGTGCGGTTTTAAGGCCAATGCACATATATATGCTAGAAATGTACGTGTTTAGTTTACGAATATCTGGACCGAACATTACTTTCTTAAAGAAATAATACGTCGGGAATTCGGCAAAATCTGCACAATGAATGATTGATATCGATTGCGAGACAACATCAAATCTGTTACATTACTAACATTTTCTTTGAGCATAGGTATGCTGCAAATATGGCCACGCAAACATATTCAATAATTGTAACCAAAGCAACCAAAGGATATATTCACCAGACCATTTTCGGAAAATCCTATTTTTGCGCTCTAATAACTATGTATTTGAACATCTTACCTTATTTTATCATTCTTCATACAATCGACATTTTCTTCTTACATTGCTCATGTTTAGAAGCCTGTAGTAAAGTTCAGCAACAGATGTTATACTCTTTCAACTCGAATATTGATCAAATAAATACTCGCTCCAAATCTTTCATCAGATGTGCTTCAATAATAATATCAGTTTTCAGTATTGTTGTCCGAATCAAGGCTTTTATAATTAAATTGTAAATTGTTTTTTTACGAAATTTTGTATTTGTCGTCGTTAATTCAGTTGGAAGTTTAGACATGAATGGTTTGGGTACACTTTTCCAACTCGATCAAACCCATTCCAATTTAATTAATGATCATATTACTGAGAACATTAAAAATAAAGTTGACCTTTAATTTTGTGGAGCTAGTGGCAAACAAGGTAAAATAATATTTTTATGTATACGTTATATTTGCTTAAAAAATATTTTTGAAATGTAAAAGGATTATTACTAAAACTATTGCGAACGAGTTTAGTATCTATTTTTATCTAAATTTGGCTTTTGATCTTTATACTATAAAGGTAAATATAATCCTGGATATTTACATAACGTTTATATCGGATATTTTTGTTTTTTGGCATGCCTTAATTAGTATTAATTTTCTGCCAAGCCAACAACGATATAACTACAGAGAAACATGCGATGTACCAATGAAACATAGTTTACCATCATAAACACGGTGTTTATGGTTTATGAATCGCTACGATTTTCGTTTCGTTGCGATTGACGTTGGCAGAAATATGGGACTGCGCGGAGTTATTAACGTACACGTTTTGACAAACATTAATTTCGCACGTCTTCATTACCGAAGTTTCCATTCCACAAATGACAGGTGCAATCAGTAAATAGAAAGATCCGCGACTTTGGAGAAACACGCAGATATACAGGTATTGTCAACATAAAGATTCGGTGTTTAGCTTCACAAAAAATCACAGTAACAAGCATATTCGTTCGGGGATTATTTCTGATGAAGTTCAACATGAAAATGGTAATAACATTTCATCCCGATATTTCAGCTAAAATTATACCTAAAGTGTCGATATGAAATAAAATATTTTATTTGAAGGAACGAAAACAAATGAACCACGTACTAGTCAAATAATCATAAAATTCTTGAAGAAACTTGCTTGTGTTTGCAACTGTAAATGAAAAACAGAGACTAATACTCCTTTAAAAATGTTTTATGCAAATGCTTTGCCATTTGCGATTGTAAATGGTGGCAATTTTAATTCAAAAGCATGAGTTAACAGGAGAAACAATAAAATACCAACACTGGATAAAGTCCGAAAACACGACACTTGATCAAAATTCGAATTCAAACGATATATAAGACGATTAATACGCGATTTTGATCAAACATTAAAATCATACTTTGAAAACCGTTTGCGCAAATGTTTGACGTTGTACTTAAAATTGAAGTTATAGTGCATACGAGTACTCAACTCGATTGTACATCAATGTACATTCGCCCTGCTTTGTTGAATTTTCCATCTAAACTGACTTATGCCAACGACGAGAAGCGTATTTAAACATATAAATTTTGTGTCGAGCCGTTGCTAAAAGCTCAATGTAGCAGTTACATTGGAAATTTGTATGCAACTGCATGCTTGCGTTCGATCGAGCTTGTTTGTACTGTAGATAACTCGATCATTATAAAAGACGCTTTCCTTGTAAGGCTGTGGTTAATAATAGTTCAAGCACCAATGCAATGTCATTTCACTAGTGCATGTCTTTTATTAAATTACACTTATCCGGAAGATCTATTTTAATTGTACTTTAAGTCAGAGGCGCTATTGCCATTGTTGTATGATGAAATTGTTTGAGAAACCAGGCATTCGATTCACCCTCTAAGCAACAGAAAGACAAAATAAATAATAAATGTCGCAAGGGGCTGTTTGTCAATGCTCTTCAACCATACCCGTGAGGAGGCAACAATTCTTCAATCCATTCGTCTTGGCATACGATTTCATTACCTTCTTAATCATTTTATATATTACATCAATTATAGTATTCGTATAATTATTTTTGATACAGATGTCGTTCTACAGCAACACTTTTTCTGAATCAGATTTTAAAAGACTCAATATATAGTTAAACGTTTAAAGAAAAGTTTCAATTAACTTGATCAGTGTAGTGAAAAACGAGAAAAAACAGGCAAATGCATTTAAAACAAACACTATGGATGTATAAGACGAACGTTCAACGTTTCGTTCGTAGTAATTTTGGTTGTATATCAATATTTCTGTCGTGATGCATTTTCTTTATATAGCCATACATTATCTGCTACTGTTTACCGTATCAGAAGAACATAGTTTACACTATGACCGTAATATACTGTAGTCAAGTACTCTCGGTTATTATCTCCGTTGCATATTTCGTGCATTATTCGGTGGAAACAATCGATATATAAAATACTCGTTATTCTACAAACTTATGTCATACATCATTAAAATGCGTTACCAAGAATACATTTACCTTTTTCAACAGGAAACTAGCTCAGAAATATGAATAACTTATACCAATAATTATATGGACCAATATCTGCATTGTACTGGCATATTCACAGGTTGTGTGCATAAACTGCCGAGCGGTGTAGATTCCTTCTCCGCGTCGATGATTGTTTCACTGAGCACGAGCATTCAATTTGCTAAGTGAATGTCTTAGTTGTTCCATGGAATATAAATCTGGTTAAAACTGTTAATTTCAAGCACACATTTGTTTCAAATATCTTCTTACCCACCATAAGTCAATGTGTTTATATAATCCGATACCGGCTCGCGTATAAGCCGATAACAAACAAATGTTTCCGGTATTATCCGCTTTGATAATCTCCTCTAACATCTAACAGCGCTTTACCTTGACAGTTTTCAGTTGTATACACCAGAAGTACATCAAATCAACTTTTCCACTAACCCTTATTATATAAGATGTACCCATTTAATGGAAGGTACCTGTTCACACCGTTTGTAAGATAACGATAATTAACTCAATGTACTGCGCACCCAAAATACTTGCAACCCAGCGGGACACCCATTCAATATTCGTTTACCTTCCGATTTGTTTGAGCATACATTCGTGTAGATTACTTAAACAATTACCGCCGATCTCTCAGGCAATCGAGTAAAGATATTTATCTCCTTTTCGGTTGTCAAAAATAATACTTCTTTATTAACAGACTGCTTGTTACAAAATGAGCTGCCACTTAAGTCCACCCAAATAAGAATATGTGAAAACCATTATGAAAACATATCCGCAGATAAAATGAACCTATGCGAACTACACGTAACAGCTGTAATATTCAGAAACAAGAAACAAATTATGTGTTTTATTTGGTTTTACAACATCCTCTAATTGTATTTTTTTAATACTTTTCACAGATAACTGTTGTCTGTTTCCAACGACTCCTATGTCCAATATCCAATATCGGAAACAGCTACATTCTGCCAATGAGCCGTGGCAAAGGTTAGTGTGAACGCTTTACGAGACTTCCAGAGTCAATGAAGTTGTGTGCTGTGAAGGAAGCGGCAGCTGGTGTTAACAATCGTTGAAAGAAGCGTTAAACGGATAATTAATTGTGTGACAGCGTTTATCATTCGGATAACCAATTGGGCTTGGAAAATATAGGAGAAGCGCTTCCTATGTCTTTATCAAAAGTTACATGGAAATGAAAATACTGGAAATAAAGTTTACGCAATTTAAAAATAGTGCTTTGCTTCAGGAAATGTGAATTTGTATGACTTTCTCAGGATTTGTGGTGAATTACAACGGAACATAACTGCAATGCATTACGAGCATTATTCAACACAAGCGGGAGGTTTAATTGTACTAATGGAGTAAAAAGAATGCGTTTTGGCTATACTAAACACAAGGAATCGAACATGATATATTAAAGGTAGTTTCATATTATACACAATGTAAGACCAAAGCGCGTTGTCATATGTCCCAAATTGTATGGTTGAAATTATAACAGTATGTGAGGGTTAACTCATTATGATATTAATAAATAATTTACGCCGGATTTATTCCACCAGTACATCAGCAATCGTCTTTGTCTCGTACCTTTTTGCAAATGTCGGTAAGTTGCTTTTGTTTTTGTAGTAGTTGTACACATTGCATATGTTGTTTGAGTTTGTAATCTTTATCAAATATTGAATCTACATTGTGTTCGCTGCTCTGGTTTACAACTATGGTCGTCTATTGAAGGTGCTTGCTCGACACAATACTTTAAATTAGAAAAAATGTGCTTAAATGCAATTTAAATTGTTTTTTTCTCTGTCAAACGTGCATTAATTGTGAATGTAATCACTTATTTGCTTTCTCCTATACATGTATATATAGTTTTAAATTACAAGCTATTTATATTTGCGGGCGTTTACATAATTGTTCATAATTTCATGATGCTTAAATTTTATAAATATGATGTATGGAAATTGTAAGTTTTTTCCTTAGCAAGGTGTTTCCTCTTGCATAGTGTCTGTCTCTTTCGACCGAGTTATATTACCGATTTGTATAATGATACATATTGGTACGCATATATTGTTTATGTTGATAATATAATTTTTATGTAAATGTGTTGATCCTATTCATGCATTTTATGTAACGCATATTGTTTACTTCAGTTAGTTCTACTATACAGATATAAAATAGTCATTCATGCAGGTATTATGCACGTTATTATTTTATCAGCTTTAACACAGTAAGACAGTGTTGCGAATATATACTATTAATTATCAATACCATCAATGTAAGAAAATATTCAGTGAATCACATGAATCAGCACACGTGTGCTTTGCATTGAACTGTTTACATGTATATAGTCACTTTAGTTCGAAATAGCGTTAGCGATTTAAAATTAAGTTAAATATTAATTAGTGGATTAGTTAAGAGTATGGAACTATCGTAAACCAGCAAAAATATAGTACATTGTATATATTGTAAAATACTTAATACCGGAGCAGCCTGTTTAAACATTTTAGTTTGTGTCCAATCATGACTTAAAATGATAAACGTATGATATAAATTACCAGTAAATATGCTGTCCAATCGGTTTCATTAGTTTTGTATGCATATATACCAACGTCTGTATGGGCTTTAATAGATATGTTATTAAACGGAGATATAAATCTTCATTTAATGAACATTTTCGACCTACAAATAAAATAAAAATTTTAGTGGTGTATATCTCAGTATCTTCATTTGTTTTAATCTGTTATGTTAATTAGCCGACACAGTTGTCGTTTTCTAAATTTTTTTCGTTATTTGTTCATACTAATAACTTTACATAATTTAGCTAGATGTATGTTTTGTGTCCCAAAGAGCTTAATGACTCAAGAACAAATGTATAAATGTATAAAGAAAAATGAACATTTTTATAAACATACTGGATATTCGCAGTCACGAAACCTAATCGTGTAATGTACTAAAAATATTTAATAACTGCAACGTCTATGTTAGATAGTCGTTTTCACAACCTTTAAATGTTGTAATATAAAGAAATCATCAACCACTGGACAACATTTTCTATTGTATAGTAAGTGCTTTCATTTTGCTTTATGTCAGTTAGAGCATGCACACAGCTATACGATTACTCATGTCTTCGCTTTGAAACGGCGAAAACTGCGTATTGAGTACACTTTGTTTCGTAGATTTTCGTCGGCATGCATTCTATGAAACACACGAATGCATCGAATTTTAAAATTCCTTACATTTACCTCATTATTTCCATTGTTGTGTTAATGATAAAATCTTAGTTTATTTTTATTTACTTTCCTGCCTGTTGCATCGATGCTTCTAGATAAATATCACTCCCTATGCAAATGTACTTATTTTACAACATCTGCCTATGGATGTCAAAATTTTTTTTAACAAGGGAAATAATACATTATCAAATGACGCATAAAGCTTACAACCGTATGAATGCTATCGATTTCAGCCATTTTGCTAAAGAAGTATGATATTGTGAAGATATTTAATTGGACTTTTGAAAATTATGCAAGTCGTTTGCTAGTCGCCAATATTGTGTTTGAAAGGGAAATTCTGCGCACATTTTTTCAATCACAATACGAACAATGGTACATTTCACATCAATAGCTCAAAAGATTAGCAGTTCTTAAGACCAATAACATCTTAATAAAACAGTCTAAAAATATCTGCCATCTTCCATAGACTAAATATGAACATAAAGAATTTTACATTAACATCAATCATTTAATTAAAACACGTATTTAAAATATATATTGTTTGGAAGGAATCAATGTCTTTCGGAACATTGTTTTCTATTTTAATATAAAGGTATTTCATGTATGTGCGTAGCCAAACACCAAACCACCAGTTCAATAACACATTACGTCATTTAGATATTTACGATACGAGCATGTAGAGGTTGCCAGTATCATTATCTTTTAATCATCCATTCTTCGTTCGACATGAAAGGCATAACAAGTGAGGAAGTCAGATTGTTCAAGACCCCACACTATTAAGAAGCAAAGTTGATGGTTGAATCAAAGAGAACCTCGATCAATACATCTGCAATTTTACCACTAAGAATGCGTAATAAGAATCATAATCATGATCTAAAGTGATTCACAATCCACAATTCGGTTAGTTTATAGTACGTTTTAACAGAAGTTTGATGATCAATTGTAAGAATTAATTGTAAAAAAAGCTAAGCAACACATGCAAACCATTATTATTGAAACATTTGGCTCGTCGTAAGGTTTATTAATTTTGATATTGGCGACAATTCACTTAACAATACAAATCTAACACTATTCGGACCTCACCGTTTGGCTCGTCGTGAGGTTAATAAATTTTGATAGATGATCGGTTATAATACATTCTTTAGAATACTAATCAATGTCAGCAATGTAGATCTGAAACCTGTATCAATACACTTTAAAACTAAGTTTATGAATAGATCTAATATATTTGTTGGAAATAATATCAAAATAAATATAATGTATTTTTTAAATTATTATTTACCCGTTTAATTGGCGACAATTCACTAAACAATACAAATCTAACACTATTCGGACCTCACCTTTTGAATAGACGAAGACCGGTATATATGTCTTACAATATTTATCCCTAGTACATCAGATTCCAAGTTTATCACATATTTATGTACTCATATATCACTTTATATTTTAATTCTAAAGGGATCAACATGTGATACAATGGAATACAATTACACAAATGCAGACGTTTAATAAGACTTATCAAAGAAACCAAACTTTAAAGGGGCCTTTTCACAGATTTTGGCATTTTTTTAACTTATTCATTAAATGCTTTATATTGATAAATGTAAACATTGGATCATAAAAGCTCCAGTAAAAAATCAAGAAAATAAATAAAAAAAGTTAAAGAACATTGCCCGGAGCAGGTTTTGAACCAGTGACCCCTGGAGTCCTGCCAGAGTCCTGAAGTAAAAACGCTTTAGCCTACTGAGCTATTCCGCCGAGTACACATTCTTCACGTATTTTATACATTATATAAGCAATCTTCGTAGTTTCACAAAATTTAACGACAAAAACAGAACTCTCCAAATTATTCAATCGTTTCGCGTTGCAACGCTTTATAATTTTTAGGTTTTAAAATCGTCAAAAGATGCATATAATGGCTATATTAGAGCATGGTTAATGTTCAGTATTACTGTTTCCTCACAAATATCATAACTAAAACGAAAACGTACGAATCTGAAACAACATTTTTCAATTTTGTCAATTTACCAAAGCGTGAAAAGATCCCTTTAAATACAGGAGACAATTTATCTAATAAGCACTGGTACTATACATTAAGTCAATTATACAGTGCCAAATCATCGCTTCTCAGTTAACCCGATCATAAATATAAAAACACATGAGGCAACTCCTGTACGATGACTTATGCATAAATTAGATTTTTTTCAACAGGAATGGATCTCAGATCTCAAAGTGTCACGACTGTTATTTTTTCTTTATGTTCCGCACAAGGCGGCTATCGCATACACATTTGAACAAAACCAAAAAAAAATCTCTTAATTGTGTACGATTTCTATGAAACAATTGGTAAATGTGTGCAATTAACATTACAATAAAAAAAGCTTATGGACACACTGCATCATTTAAATAATATTGTGATTGTACGGATTGCAGAACTCGTGGCGACGATGTAATCGATATAAATTGATATAAAAATCGCACTATAATAGTAAGGCGACGAAATCATTTTCGTTATATATGGTCCTTGTTATGAATTGTAAATAATAATTGGCGTGATGATTGTTTTATTGTTCGTCAAGTTCATGTTTGCGCTAAATGATACTAAAACAACAAGACAAATAATGTGATTCTCATATTTGTTTTCAGTTGTTTTGCTGACCGCTGCGGTGGACTATGTAGCTGATTACGAAGGTCCAACGTACTTCATCCCTCAGCCCAACAACGTTTCCTACCAAGCCGGATCAACTGCCACCCTAACCTGCTCTGTCGAAAACTTAGGAAATAAATTTGTAAGATTAGTCATTCAAAACGAGGAGCGTTTCTTTTTATAGATGTTGAACCAATTTTTTTAGGCTCGTTGGCATCTCAGATTTATTTTCTGGCATGTTGCCAGGGAAGATGCAGTACTTTGTTTGCCATAAGAAGAAGATCTTGAGAACGCTCCGTGTTTTTGATTGAAGCAGATACTTATGGATAACTAGGCTGACACCATATCTATATTACCAACGCGACAAAGTTTGTGTGTAACCCAGTGTGTGATTTCGTTTGTTGGCACCTTGCATCAAACGCTTATTCTTCCGTGTTTTATTAATATTATCTAAGTGTCAACAAGCAAACATGCTACTCAAAAAGATTAAACAAACTAAGATTGTTTGACCTAGCGTCGGCCCAATAGATAGATCAGTGCATATAGACGATGCTTTGATTACTTGTTTTAATTAACCAAACACTTATCGTGTACAATTTACAGTTTATTGCATAAAGAAAACATCTATTTGAAAATGCAAAACGCAACAGGATTTTTATATTTAGACTCGGCACTTATGTACTAAAAACACGTCTGTACATCAATTTTCGGCTTAATAAAATAAATGCAGCATACACATGAATCTTGCTTAGACACTTATTTCCAGTATCATGTAATTTTCAGATCAAGTGTATTCATTAAATTTATTTCACACATTATAACCATTAGTTTTTATTTAAATAATTAATAACCTTGTCAACAAATACATGTCCGTATAAATGAAAGCATACGCATTGCAATAACACAATCAACCATCCCCGCTGAAATGTTTAAAGCATTTCTTTGGAATACAATATATAAACATGGTAATTGAATATTCACTTTATGTTAAAAATATGATTGTTTGAGCTCTAAGTTAATGTTAATCTCACAAGAAATACGTTTTATCCGCAATGGTCTTATTTCTTAATTATCTGGTAGTGTTAAAGATCATGCGCCAAGCCGGCTTCAACATCGTAAAGGCGTCTGCTATCACTATATTTCAGTTCTACCATGCTTGCACAAAGTATGTGCTTGGAATGCTCCGTGTTGATGTGATTTTACACAGAAACTAATAAATCCATTCTAAAAGCTTGTTTAGGATTGATATATTGTATTTTTACTGTCGCTTGAAAGTCACGTGCACGAAGGAAGAGTAACGATGACGTTTGCACAGTACACGATTTCTATAATAATTGGTAGCCATCTTTTCCTTTGATTTGATCTATAACTGCTCTCGCGATTACACGGATACATAAATACATAAATCCTCTTACATACATAGAGCCAAGATGAAAATAATTGGTTTCACTTAATTTTTTATTTTAAATAGTTCAATTGACGTATTGTTTTATTTTGTATAGGTTACACAGGTTTCTTATTTGATCTGTGTATCAACGGTCATTCATATACATTTCATTCATATGATTAAACTAAATATATGACATAAGAAATTAGAATGAGGTCTTTTGTCAAGTGATACGTAATACGAATTGGGGTTTTCAAATTCCTCTTAACACCTGTTCTAAAATACAGATTTTAAGTGCAATATAACGTTTAAGTGCATCGATTTTTACAAACATTGTTGACGTGTTATCGCAAATTAAGAATCAACAACAATAAATTAAATAGTTTTGGAAAGCTTAGATCGACAGGCCTGTTTGGAATATATTGAACCACTGCAACTTTGTATAAATAAAATATTAAAAACGGACCGTCAACGTCACATTACTTGAAAAAGTTGTTAAGTTATCATATTTTCAGTATATTCGATAATACAATTGTACTGGGGATGTGTACCAGGTAACAACCAGTAAACTATAAATAACGCAAGTAGGTTGATCATCATCGTCATGTGGTAAACCCAGGAATGCAAATTGTGCATGCGTAGTGAAATGTATATATTTCATTTATAAAATCATCAATCTATTTGAGTTATTTATAGTGTGTATATCGTTATGTCACCTATTGTCTCTATGTACTTTCGATTTCACATCGCGAACTTGTATTACCGAATATACTGAAAATATTAACGTTTTCATGAACTTTCAATGTATTATACCAGTCGTATTGTTTTAATTAATAAAAACTAATATATGTAAACAATACAGTATTCTAGAACTCTTTTCGTCAATCTGATTGACGGTCCCTTTAATACCAAAACGTGTTGTTCTTAGTGGGAGATCGTCGACCGCCATTATGTTCAAAAAGTGACATGGGTTTTCTTCTTATGAAGGAAAAAGAATACTACATGCAAATGGGGTTAAATACGTGTTCATGAGTTGTCTGTTTGTTGATCGATGATAAAGTAAAAACAGCATAACTGTTTTAACTTATGATCCTTGTTTTTATAACATAGTAAAACAATAACATATAATAAAATTATATGAGCCTTAAATCACGTTTCTATAGAACCTTTCCTCGGTGCTCACGTGAAACGGTCTTCTCCTACGTACACGGTCCCTTAAATGGCAGTGAGCATACCACAATTAAATCACAAATCAATCATTTAGAATGAAACGTTAAACAATCGCCGAAAAAAAGAGTATTTCAAAAAAAAAAAACACACACACTTTTGACAACAAATCATCGTAGTATTGAACTCATGGAATAAGTGCAAACGACTTGATGCTTATTTTGACGATATGTTTTATTTATTGTCACGTATGATATAGAAAACTAACACCGAAAATCCCATTGTAGATGAAAGGCAATCGATAAGCGATCATGATAACATACACCGATCCGTCTTAAATAACACGTTATGTAATTACAAAATGTTTTCAATAATCAAAACCATAGACACATACGCATAAAAAGTATTAAAAAAATAAAACAACGTTGCAAATACATTCAGTGACATTTGAAATAATTTTAATAATACAAGTAGCATAAACAATTACAAGTTTGAAGTGTAAATTGTGCGATGTGCACGAAAACTCATAATAACATAATAGCACATCAGCAAATTATTGAACAACCTCCGGAACGGTAATATAAATGTACGATGCCAATCGTCTGCCAGGAACATATCCTGTCTGCTTTCTTGTTTTGATATGTTTATTAGTGATTTCCTAGACAACATTTTGTATTAGTCAGTTTGAATATTATTTCTCTTTTCTATATGTGCTTTCACGTTATTTGAAACATATGAAATCAGGATCATGTCTTTTCGAAGGTGTTATGTAATCTTCAGTCGTTTAGTCAGTCAGTGTTATATCATTGGACGTTATGCTTATTAGAACAGAGCATTACTATCCACTGTTTTACGACTATGTATTTGATTTTAATTCAAGATTGTTTGGCGCAAGACGGCCGAGCCGCACCCTATATCAGTAGGGAACATGATATATGCACCAGATACCCGCTACGAAGTGGCATTTGCGCCTGAGCGACGGGAGTTCAATTTGGTGATACGAGCGGTGACTCAAAATGACGCGGGTGTATACGAATGTCAAGTCAGCTCAAGAGATAAACTCGTAAGGCACGTATTGCTGCGGATAGAAGGTATGAACTATGCTATAGTATGCATATAGTATATTCAATATATAGCATAATTTATTATAATTATGTATTTCAATTTCGAAGATGACTATTTTCAAACAGCTATAATTGTATGTAATGCATAGGATTTAAGAGGGTGTGTGTTTGTGTATTTTGTTTATTCGCAGTTTTAATAAGTAGTTCATTCGTCTCTCCGCTTTATGTTAACCTACTCAGGCTTCCAGAAAGCCAGTTTCCCAAAGTTATGTGTGACGACTAAAGCCAGAAACTGACAACAGTCCTACTTGAAATAGGTGAATGGCTATCGAACAAATCATTACATAAGGTCTGTGGGCGGGCCGTGAAACAGATCAATCTACACCTCATGACAAACACATCGAGTTATACTTCTTACCAATTACATTGCATGCGAATTGTTTTAATTTCTAATGCACATACTCAAACTTTTGTTTTTAAGATATAGTGTTGTAATTGTGATTCAGAAAGACCAGACAAATTGCCATCACAGTCACATTTATCGAGGGAATCAAACGGTAATGGTTAATATAACCAAACATCTTATTATTAATACTATTAGACGTGTAAGGAAGTTGAATACGATTTTTCTGATGTGGTTTTTATATAATGTATTTAGATTGAAATGATAAATAATTAAAGACACGTGTTGCTATTTTAAATCCAATATCAGTAATACAGTAAGGCATATTAAACGCATCTTTAGTCATTTTTAAAGTTGACACCCGTTGTTTTATTGTTTTCAGTCGCGATAAGGAATCCGGATTACACCATACCAGGTACTGACGTTATCATTACTTACACAACGCACTTTGTAGAACAGTTTGAGCTTAGATAGATGGCATGCATCCTATTTAGGTCAATACGAAACGATGAGACCTTAAACCATTTTTCGTCCACAGTATCATATATTTTAATACCTGGGAATCGACTTTATTAAAGACGGACATTTTACTGTCAGAATGTCTATTGTTTACACGTTAACAAAGCGTGTGTCTTATTGGTGATGACATCGTTCTGTTTCAGAAATTCTCCTGTCAGGGAATGAGTACGTAAATACTGGTGATACAATTCGACTTGTGTGCAAAGTTACTGGAACTTCAGATATACCTCAGGACGTAGACTGGTTTAGAAACGGACATTTGTTACGCTCGATATCAAACAAAATACTCATATCTAAGGAGACGTCTATGGCACGACGTAAATTAGACAGCGTTTTAGAAGTGCGGTATAGCAAACTCGAGGATTCCGGTGAATACGTGTGCAGAAATTCAGAAATTCTTATTGCCAGCCAGAAAGTGATTGTCCTCAATGGTATTTTTATGTTTATTGATATTAAAAGGGCATCAAAATATTTTGATTTTTATGTTTAATGTGTTTGCAACTGTCTGATTCTAGTGCATATAATTATATTTAATACCTCGTTTACTAAGCTTTTTTTGTTAAACAAAAGTATGTTGATGAAAAAAGTTATATTTTCGTACACAGTACCATGTGAAACTATTGGAAAACATCCATTGATTTCTGATAATTTATATTTTACAGAGGGCGATTCAAATATGGGTAAACGAGGCGCTGGTGCGGAAGCAACAAGTGGTCAAATTTGCAAAAGACAGTGGTGGTCACTAATTATACTAATGTTTCTTGCAAAGGCTGTGACTGATATTATTGTGTACAAAAGCTGACAAACGATGGAAACGTTTAATTAACGGGTTGCAAATTTACATTCCATGATATTCATAAACACACTCATGTGAAACTATTTTTGCACATTTCCATTGTAAATAAATATCATTTTTATTAATTTTGTATATGAAATACACTATATATGCATATTTGTTCTCAAAGTAAATATTTCCTATGATGGGAAATATTGTAAATGCAAAAAATTTGATTAACTCTTCAATTGAACATATTTTCACCAATGAATTATGGTGGGAAGATTTCTTAGCGCATGCAATTTTTGTCTAATTTGGTCATAAGGGCATACATGACTTAGTATGTGCTTGTTTTTGCAAAAATGATTTCTGTGTGTATGTGTATTACCGTAAAACGCTGTAATAATGGTAGATTAAAAAAACAACAATAGTTTGTATGTTGAAATGATCACAAGATGTGATTATTCTTATAATTTTATGATGAGCATTTTGTGTTTAAATGAGACACAGTGTTATTTTTCCTTGTAGTTACATGTGCCCAAATACACGGTTTTAAATTCGTCTCAATAGTTTTGCGTGAAATATGTTCAAGGAATAGTAATGCCTTGATTTATGTAAGCGACCCCTAAAGATAGACAGTACCTTAAACAAAATATGTTGAGTAAAAGACAATCAATAAAAGCAACACTCTAATAATACTCTTATTTCGTATATGATCATTCGATGCAATGCAGTTTGCTGCGTTAATTTATTTTTCAAATGTTTTTAGAAAGTTCTTACTTTCAAAATATAGTCCAGTCCGGACTCAATTATAACAACCGAATCGTTAATTAATAGGAGACAACTCTATTATTATTATCGACATTATGCAGAATATTCACACGTATTCATTTAATGTTCAAATATTTTGTGAAAAAAAAACACGCAACAAACGCTGTTCAACATAAAGAAAGGTACCAATAAATCATAATTTCGTCTTCTTTCCAATCCAAATGGTGTCGAAAACAAAGCATAGCGACACTGAACGCACAATGTAATTTATGCTGAAGATAATAGTTTTTATCTGTGTACCAAATGAGACCGATACAAACAATATACAATTAAAACATTGCAAATAGTTCCAACATTCGAAATAAGTATGTAATTTGTCACAGACCTTTTCACTAACGAACCTTCACAATTCTTTATCAGCATAATTTAAAGATTGTTGTTGAGGACATACTATTGAATGAACGCTGGAAAAAGATACTTTTTTCAAATGGAGCCAACGAAGTCATAAAACAAAGCTGTATTGGTATGAAGATCCATATAGAATTATCATAAAATGGATTGATTAACTTAGAAAATAAAAATATCATTCCGTTTGGACCGTCGCACTACGGAATCAACTATTTACTGTTCATTGTATATGTAAAGAATCCCTTTTGATCGAGGTATGATATACAGATAGACAGGTTACTACCATATCGTTTGGTAATTGATGAGTCTTCCTAAGAATTAAAAAAGGCGTTAAATTTCTTTAAGCCTTACCGACAGACAGTAACATGTTATCCTCTCTGTATCCGCCGGGCAAATATATTACTGCACGCGACTTATATTAGAATGAAAAAAAAACAACGGATGTATGAATTCTGAAATTCATTGAATTCTCAAAGGATTGTAGACTGAAGTCAAAGTCAACGAATACTCAGTAGCATATTGCAAACATTTGAGAATAAACATAAAATGTGAATTGTGAAAAAAATGAATACAACGAACACTATACAGAAGGTCGATTAAGCAAAAATCTGTGAATTGAGCTTGAGACAGAAGTTGTTAACCAAAACATATTTGTACTGAATGCTTACCGCATTGATAGCTTAAAGCCTCTATAACGCTCATAATCAACGAACATTTCGTAAAGTATTTCGTAAAAGGAAGTTAACACCCAAACAATCAGCGTTCCTTATAGCAATAACCACAATTTAAACGCTAGATGGGGTATGATTGCATAGATTTTTGTAGATTAATGCTCGTTTTTATTTATTTGTGACACAATTAATTCATTTTTAATTTCCCGCGAATATATCTATTCATACGACATACAGACACTTAAATGGTACCATGTTAGTGGTCATGTGTCGTATGAATAGATATCGTTGCCGGAAATTAAATGGAATATAATATGCAAAACAATAATAAAAAATAAAAAATTTTATCTACAAACATCTATTTTACCAGACCACATCTGGCGTTGAAAGTCCGGCAATTGCCATAAAGAACACTGATATTTAATTGTTTAACTTTATTTAACAAAATATTGTACGAAATTTTCGTTGCTTTTGAGTAGAAATGGGACATTAATCTTATAAAATCTGTTAATGTGCACTACCAGTTAAATTTAGTTTGCATTCAACTGAATTGATTATTAACCTACGGAATACCGTTAAACCTATCGTGGTAACACTTTTAAATCCAGATGGCGACAATGCGATAGAGCAATAGTTCGATGGCGACAATGCGATAGTACGATGGCGACAACGCGATAGTACGATGGCGACAATCCGTTAGTACGATAGCGACAATGCGACAACGCGATAATACGATGGCGACAATGCGATAGTCATATCGTACTGACGCCATCGTATCATCGCATTGTCGCCATCGTAAAATCATGTTATCGTACTGTCGTCATCCTATTATCGCATTGTAGTCGCACTGTCGCATTGTCGTCATCGTACTGTTCTGTCCTTCCGGCACACATGCGCACATCCAATTTTTACCAAGAGGGAACCACTTTAAAAAAAACTTAACAGTTTGGCATATAGTTTTTCACAGATCGGGTTTTAGTCTTATTTCAATATAACTGTAACCTCTTTCAAATTACATCTTAAACATTACTACGCAAAATGAACGGATATTTCGTACAATTTTTCATAAAATAAACTTAACCAATTAAAAATCAGCGTTCCTTATGGCAATTGCCGAAAT
Source organism: Dreissena polymorpha (assembly GCF_020536995.1). NCBI lineage: Eukaryota > Metazoa > Mollusca > Bivalvia > Myida > Dreissenidae > Dreissena > Dreissena polymorpha. Next base: position 114,634,506 of record NC_068358.1, on the reverse strand, counting down.
TTCAACGCCAGATGTGGTCTGGTAGAATAGATGTTTGTTAATACAAAATGCTCGTTTTTATTATTGTTTTGCATATTTAATTCCATTTTAATTTCACGCAACGATATCTTTTCATACAACACATGAACACTAACATGGTGTTCGTGTGTCGTATGAAAAGATATATTCGCGGTAAATTAAAATAGAATTAATTTTGTCACAAAAAAATAAAAACGAGCATTTTGTATCTACACAAAAATCTATGCAATCATACCACATCTAGCGTTGAAATTGTGGTTATTGCTATAAGGAACACTGATTGTTTAGGTGTTAACTTTAATTTACAAAATACGTGACGAGAATTTCGTTGATTATGAGCGTTAAAGAGGCTTTAATAAAGTCGTCCATTTTGGTTCTGCAATATGAATTGTTTGTGTACCGGAAGGCGATAGTCGACACTGCGATAGTTCGATGGCGACAAAACGACAATGCGATAGTGCAATAATACGATGACGACAGTGCGACAATACGATGGCGACAGTGCGATAGTACGATGGCACCAATGCGATAAAACGATGGCGACAGTACGATGTGACTATCGCATTGTCGTCATCATACTATCGCGTTGTCGCATTGTCGCCATCGAACTATCGCATTGTCGCCATCGTACTATCGTATTGTCGCCCTCTGGATTTTAATGTGTAACCCACGATGGCAATAACGGTATTCCGTATTCAACACCTTAAAATAATACATTTTGACAAAATACGCGATTCAATAAATATAATTACTGACCAGAATGAATAATGTTATTCTTATGAAGGTTTGTATTACTTATCAGAAACACAGTTGTACCCTTAATAGTCCTTGCATATTGAAATGCTTAAAATGTAAAAGATTTTGAAAGTAATATTTACAGGTAAAAAGTAGAAACTTTGCAGTTTTAGTCCCGAACACTCAACATCTGCTTATGTAATCATAATCGTTATCATTAATAAAAAAGTGTTGTACGCTAAATGAATTTAATGTATATAAAGTAATCCGGCTCCGAAAGGCATTGTATGTTTATTTAAGGTATGTTGTGTCTTCTTTGTCAGCATAACACAACTGAAAAATTAGAACAAAACATTGTACTGTTTCGTTATCTCTAATTGCTCTCTCTCTTTATCTCTTTCCTTACGACATCATGAACGCCATGCCAACAGAGAGGTTCCGATTCTTGATAACCACTCGCTACTGAATATCTGGAAAGACGATCACATTATGACGTTAGTTTGGAACTAATACATCATATATCAATCATTCATATCAATATTCGTTTGTATAGTATACTGCTAACGTTTCAGTGACTAAACCTAAAAATACTTAACACATTTTAAAAAGGTCGTGCATTGTTAGTCCTCAGAACCTTTGTTAATAAAAAAACGTAAGCAGGGGTTGGCTGGCTGATGTTAAAGAGAATCGTTAGCATATATAAAATACGTACATAATATTTTAGCGAAAAGCTCATTGAATGATAATGTTTTTAAGCATCGGCAAATAACATATAGATGCACAATAAACAGAAAGCAATATTTTTTCATTAAACCCGTGCGTGTGTGAGCTGTTATGTCGTGTGGAAATAAAACAGAGTTTATTAAACAAATATTTTTTACAATTTCTATATCGAAAAATTATACCTGACTGTTTTAAAAGTATTCAAGTACAATTTTGTTGCGAAACGTAATAACATTTAAAAATCTTTTGATAGTAATGTGATTATACATACATTTTCATAAGTTGAGAATTATAATAAAATAATAGCTTCTCATGGCAAACCTGGCGTAGTGCATAGGTGTTATTTATAAGTGTCATACCAGCATAACTATCCCGTCTCCGCAGGATAATCAGGGCAAAACTTAACTTGATATACGCTAAAAATAGACTTCCTGGCGCGATTAACGATAATATGAATAACAAAATCAGGAAATAATATTGAACGCCATAGCTGCCTTAACATGAAAACGTATATTTCATGATTATATATGTAATTGTACGATGTTGAATATATATTATATATTGTTACTCTGGCATTGAACGTTGTTAATTAACGATAGCAGAAGGATAGTATACTATTATATGATGCTCACGGTCCATGATATGATTCTTATTGTCCATTATATGATGCTCACTCTCCATAATATGTTGATCACTCTCCATCATATGATGCTCATTTTTCATTATATGCTGCTCACCCTTAATTACGATGATGTTCACTCTCCATGATATGATGCTCACTCTCCATCATATGATGCTCATTTTCCATTATATGCTACTCACTCTTAACACGAAACATATCCCTAATTTTGCGTCGGGTTTAAACTACATCGAATTTATTATATATATTGTTAAACAATAAATTCATCTATTATAGTTGGTGATACAAAATCTAAATTTCGGCATGCCCATTAAAAACTAAACTATTATTGATTTTAATTCTAATGATTTATATTGGCAAGAATGGCGGAGTTTAAAATGAAATAAATATAACTTCATTATGTAACTTCGGTAATCCCAAGGAAAAAACAAATAACAATATACACATTGCTGTTTTGTAGCATACATGTAAGCAAATCAACAAATAATTTATTTCACTCTAACGTAAATAATCAACATAAACACATGGATATAGGTCATTTGCGTGCACACATCATGTTTATTGGTAAAAAGAATACCAACACAATATCAAAAGTGTTTTCGTTAATTGCTTTGTTAAATTAAAACAATTGTGAAAGCTTTATATGTTTTTAATAACACATATTTGTAGCGACCCAAATTTGTATACATTTAATACTGATAAATCCAATAAAGGGTATATGCATTAATAGTGACATGACTCATTATAACACAATGTACATATTTGACTGTATATGAAACTATTAATCATTAATATAGACACAACATTTTGCAAGTCAGTTTAATGCCATATCTAAGAGGAAGAGTAGTTTATCAATATTTTATGTGAAATCGGCAGTATCAGACGGATGACTATAATTGCACGATATGAACGTGTAGCGGGCGATAACTAAACATTGAATAATTTCATCACACAGAATGCATGGACAATACGATTGCACAACAAATTGTTGAAATGAGGAAAATACAGATACGAAGATGCGTCACTGAGCAATTGTCTATTCTTTAATGCACCTGTATAAAGTGTGTAATAAATGTGCTTCCACTTATTTTTGCGCTTAATTGAACAACGAATGGTTATTATAAAAAATATAATCGGGTATATTAAGAATATATAACATAAAGATGCCTTAAAACGTGTGTAAACTTTTAATTATTCAGTTTAATTTTAAGTGTCCAAGCAGCATATTTCGTTTCACTTTCAAGAAGAAAATAATGTTGAACAGTTTTCTTATTTAATAAATGTCATGCAACTCATATTATTTTCCTATACTGCCATGGACTATTAAAAATTAAAAGACAGCGCATTTTAGTACATGTAAATCACACTATAGGCATATATTTATAACGATTTTTAAAATAAATTATACGATAACACTTATCCAGTGCTATTTGTCATAACTCCAACACGAAAAGATGACGCTTATCTGTATCATATTTAACATAAATAAATGTTATTAAACATACAATAACAGCTGTACCACTGTACATTTCTAATTATTACGAATGTATTCATCTTACACAAAAATCTAAGAACACATTTAATACAGCTCACATATGTTTAGATTCAAAACCGGTACTATGCCACAAAACTCTTGCCCTCAAACCACAGGTAAATCTACTGACATTACATATTATTACCTAACTATAAAGCTCTTGTATTGACTCAACAAAACATAAAATGTCACTTGTACTTTTGTGACATGTTAAGCCCGTGGCCCCCATTTGAAGCCCGAATTTTTTCCGAACACAAACTGAAAATTTTGGGGATATACTTTAATTGATTTAAAGTATATTTGTATTAATTTTTTGCTTTAATGTCATTAAAGTGTTTTATGGACAACCGGTCTTTCATCTTAGAGCATAAAACCGCAATGTAAGTGAGATGTTAGAAAGTTCTAAGTACTTAAGACCAGTATAAATAGAGCGTTTGAAGAGATGATTGTGAAACACAGCCAGCTGAAAATATAAGGTAGTATCGTTCAATCAATTGCCTCAAACAGTTGTTTGAAGAATAAACATTCAGCATACACCATAAGCGCATTGAAACAAATTATCAAAGATGCATATTTCGCTAATGACACATTAATTAGTATGACTAAGAAGTTTATGTGAAGTGAGTTTATTCTATCGGATTGATCTTGTAGTATCTTCATAACTGGATATGGCTATGAGAATTGAAACAAATATGCGAGACTTATTTATAATTATCCTGTCACATGCCTTTAAATAAGCCCGATAACCAGGTAACCTAATATCCCAAAAGATATTAGGCTAGATGACCACGTGACCTCGAATATCCGTCAGTTGCTCTCCGCGCATGCGCACGCCTGTACTATTTTCTTTTAAAAAATATACTTGTTTTCAATTAAAGAAAACAACAAAATACATGTAAAGCACTGTTTGTTTAAACATGATTATTTTAACAGCATAATTTCGTCTTTGTGTATTGAATTAATAACGATTGACTCGATTTATGTGTTGTTTATCAAGATGGAAGCTAGCCTAAGCGTTTTGCATGACGTGACGTAACAATGTTTTTGTTCGCGCGTGTTTTTTCCCATATTAAATGTTTAAACACAAAATACTCGAAAACTTGATAGTTTAGAAACATTTAAACGAATGTGACCGAGATAAATAGAATAATAGGTTGGTGACGTGGATGGAGAATGGTAATCTGGCTCGTCGGAGGATCTTCGCCTATAACTTCCTCCGACTTGCCAGAAAATCATTCTCCATCCACGTCACCAACCTATTATTCTCTATGTATTTTGCACATACAACTAAACAATAATACATAACTAAATCTGAATAATGTTAAATTATGTGTTATTATAATTATTTATAAAATATATCATAGCATGTATATGAATATCTTGGGTAATACATTGTTGGATATATTAAGCAGCTTTTGTGTGTGTATGCATTTGACATGAGATAATTTTACAATAACACCTCCATATAACTCAAACGGTTGAACTCGCAATAACAACCTATACATTAAACACTGTTAAGACAAAAAAATCAGTGCAAACTCTATACAAAAGATAGCGTTGTTTTAAGTTACAGCATAAGAATATCACGCTACATTTTAAAAATCGTTTCATATAATGGGAAAAAAAAGGTTTTCCCTTAGTGATTTGGCTTATGATGACCACTGTTTTGGACTATGTTACCGATTATAAGTGCCCAATTACTCTAAACAACCGCCTAACAATGTCACCAACCATGCGGCACCTACGGTCGTTCTATGAGGAGGATAGTTACACGCGGTACACTAGCGAATGTTCGGTGTTTTGTTCCTGTTTGGAGACTGTAGTTCCTATTCAAAATAGCGCTTGTAAATATACACGAACGTAATCGATGGTAATGTGAATGTGTCTTGTTACAAAGCAGTTTCATCATTTCGTTTTCTTAGAAGGATGCCAACTATGCAACATTTAGTTTTGCATGTACCTTATTATTATGCATACTATCTCAGCGTTTGCAATGGCAATTTCACATTTAATTCCTATCATTTTTGTAATTTTAACGGCTTCACAATTTATTGAAAACTTAATATCAACATGTAAATTAGTAATGTGACCCTACTTGAAAAACACAATGACAGCAAGTTAGCTTTAACTCCTCCCGAATGCTTCATGATGGCCATTTGATTTAGGTCATTCTTCCAAACTCTGATTCGAGTTGTAAAACAGAAGGCTAAGGTTGCTCAAGAAAAGTAATTGTAGGTTAAGCGACCGATTGTAGTTAGCGGAAATAATATTAAAGCAAGTACATTTTAAATGTTGTAGATGCCTAATTCTTCCTAAACAAAGGGCGCAACAGCGAATCATTTTATACTTACATTATACTATATTTTAACAAATAAAGCATTTTTACGTGATGCATTTCGAGTTAATTTATGTTCGTATTTATCACATTGTTGACTATGCGTTTGTGTTGCGAGCAAAGGACTGACCAGTTGTTGTAGATATTGGGTGATTGCGTGATTAAAGTTAATATACATAGTTTTGCAAAACTCTTGGGAATAACATAAGCAATGTGTTTAAAGGATTTGGATAGCTATTCAGGCGATGTAAAGTGTGTTTGTCGTGCGTTGCATATCTTATAACAAAAAATGACCTACGAATGCAATCGCGTTCTATCGCATGTTGTATTTTATGGTGATATGCGTAGGGTTAGTAGTTTGAATGATGCATGTCCAATATTGACGTGAGTAGGTTATGATGTTTGAATGATATATGCCTTATGTTTATCCGTGTAGATTAACGTATTTAATTATGCACGTCTTGTGCGAAGGTTAAATACTTTGCAATATGCGTGTCTAATAGTTATCTGGGAAGAACAAGTAATTTAATTCATTTATGTTTCCTTTTGATGTGGGTAGTTAAAGTAATTTCAATGATGCGAGTAACACAACATTTATTTTAGTATTTAAATGGAAATGCCTTTAGTAACAATACGAGTTTTTTTTAACTAAATATATAATGCCCGATATTAAGAAGTGAGTACAAATATTAAAAAAACAGTGCACTTTAGCGTAACAAAAGAAATAAACTATAACGTTTTAGACAACATGCAATGATCGTTGAGACGTGTTATTTATACGCGAATGTAAGAGAATGTAATCGCTACCACATACAACAAAATTATAAGCATTATATTGATACCATTCGCACTGGTAGAATGTTTGACTAACAAAAATGTATGCATGTGACATTGCTCATGGAATTAAGACGTTTACAATATTAATAAAAAGTTAAGTATTTTGCTTTCAGTGATTATATTTACATGGCGCTACATATAACGTTGCTAACATTACATACAAGATAAATGTCGTGCATGTTGTAACGATGAAATATTTTTTAAAATGCCTTGTAGATTATCAGTATTTTTCAATCAAATAATTTAGCTATGTTCTGTATATAAATGCACAACCACAAAACTATAAAAACAAATGCAACAGTTGACTGTTCTTAAAAACAGTTTAAGCGTTTTAAATTTTCGATATTATGCTACCTTATTAATCAATCCGCATCGGCGCCGCCTGTTCGAAACAATTTTTTTCCACATATAATAGTTATAATGGCTGCATTCACTTTTCTTTGAATATGCAACTGCGTTATAGAATAACAAAACACAAACAGAACCTTTTTCATCTATTATTATATTTAATTTATTGTTTCGGTGTGAAATTTAATGCGTGAATAATCACGAGATAAAATGCTATCATCGCGTTCTTATAAAAATGCCGTTTCATTACGTCACGGTCGCTTAAAGATGAATCATATCAACAATACTTATAAATAAACGAATGCGAGGTTAGAGGTATTGAAATTCTGTTAATAATAGTTGACCTAGTTGATGTTTTTATCAATGCATATGCACATTACAACAGCTGACGCTGTTCATAATCCCCAACTTGTAAATACATCATTATGGTTTAAATCGACATACCAGGCGACAGGTGTCAAAATTGATAGATTATTGAAAGCCCGGAGGTAAATGCTCTTTCACCGAACGTGTTTTCGTTAAACGTGTGTTTAATATATTAGGTTTTCGTGCATTTAAAACGCGGGATTGTAAGACAACATAATCACGTTTATAATATAAAATATGTGTGTGAAATACGTATCTTAATTAATACGCTTCATTCTTCAAGTTTGAATTTGTTTTATTTGTCCCAAACGGAATATATTTTAAATAATCATAACGACAACTACTTGGTATATACTTCTAAAAACGGCAACCTGGAATATGTTGTCAGAAAGGATAGTGTTAGGATAAAGAATAACACAACTTATTTGGAAACCAAAATTCATCAACAAACAATCAATCAGCGCCAGTTTTAAACAACGTTACGACTGGGTAGGAATAAAAATTAGTGTATGTTATAAAAGAACAATGATAGCAGGACTGTCGACTTTAACACATATCTCCATGCTATGGCCATGGTGTTGTACCTTTAAATTAGTATGTCATCACACTGTCTCCTAGATATACACGGTGCCTCAAAGATAAAACCTTACGCCGTGTTCAGCAACAATGAAAATAAACAAATATGCAATCAAAGTGATTGGCATTCTGCACATGCTTTTTAAGTTATCTGATATTTTATCACTATACTATGTATTAATTTCAACAGCTTACACTGTTATGACCCGCAACATCATCATCGAATAGATCTACATACGTCATTTGCAGGTGACAAGATTGATACATTCGAATACATTCAGCTCTGCAGACAGACTGGTTATCAACCATCTTATTCACTATTCACAATTACCTATGCACTATTTTTAACAATAGTTTTTTATGTACATATTAAGCATCGTCAGGATCTCGTACTACACTTAAAGATCATAATGTATTTCGATAACGTATTTATACTTACGAAAGGTGGGTCAAATCTCAAACAAACGTTTAAAAAAAAATAAGTCTACATCTAAGACTTGAACGGACTTAAGTTGTGTGCCACTGATTTGAAATAATGTGTACACATTAATCCAATGCCGATTTAAGAAGTAGAAAAACTTATGCTTACCTGGTTATATTCTGTGTTCTTTATATTGATTCAGCAGGTAACGACAATATTTTCTACTTTAATGAAAATCTCAAATCGGAATATAAGTACTTGCATAAAAGAGTAAAATGTATATACATACAATGTCATTAAAAATAGTTTTTTTTACTCAACTCAACAGAGTAAACATTACGAAAATACATGTATTCATGTTCTTCCTCAATACATTTAGTTTACAATCTGCAACTTGCAGGTTACGATTGTATTTACTAGTTAATTGACAATGTGATATACTTATAACGTGCACTGCATTATCAAACTATATGAACTAAACTTACTTTATGCAATACACGTTTGACCTGAATGGTATTTTTAAGAGTCGCTGCCCTTTCTAACAAGTGTAATAGTTATTAGTACCCATTTCAAAATAAGCGCAAATGTCAGACATTGGTACTCAGAAATATATATCACCAGATAACAAAACCATTAAATACACATTAAAGAGCCACCTGCCTAAACAGTGTTTGCAGCTGCATACACAAGTAAAGGTTTACTGTCTACAAGTCATAATTGAGACGAATAAACCACATACATCATAGCAAATATATACAGTAAAACTCTATCTGCACTAGCAGGAGGGAAATTATTTTGATATGAGTTTCAAACAAGAAACATCTTGCCTTATCACACGAGCAATGTTGAGCATGGGAAACAGCGAATCTCTCAGGAACGATTAATAATGACAGCATAATTAATAATAATAAATTATAGATTAATAAAAGCAGCTTCTTCTTATTGACATTCTTGCAGTTACCATTCCCAAGAGAACATACAGGTAACTTTTATTTTACATATCCATTATTGTTTATTGTTTTATGTTGTTCCTAAACAATTAAATAACTAACGATAGTTCAGCGAATGTTTATGGTTTGATCGGAAATAATGTAAAGTTTGAAATCCATATATATTCTTTTATGTCGATAAACAAATGTACTAAAAAGAAAGCGTATATGTTTTAATTGACAATACATTAAGCAAAATGGATAAAGCTAGTAAACATAACTGTACACAATAAGGGGTATAATTAAGATTTTTTAGTTAAGAAAGCGTGCAAAAATGAAAAAAGAAACTATATATATACATGCTCGGATGGAGGTTTGGGTACGTATAAAGCAAATCAGAACTTGAACAGCAAAACAAGTGAACAATTTTCGTGAAATATCTGAAAAATACCAATCGGAACAAATTAATTTTGATCGGTTAATGCGGAGAGGTGATATTGTCGTATAATCAGCTGCTCTACGCATACATTACCATAGAATGATGACTTTTTTTATCGTGTACGGATGTGAACGTTATATTTGTGATTTAAACACCCCCAGTTAAATTTACCTTAAAAGCAAAACGTTCACCTACAAGCTTTTTGCATATACCATTCACACAGTTAAAAATAAGGGCAAGAAACAAAGTGAACGTTTTCAAACTGAATATTGTATCCATATTGTAATATTTAGAATTATAGACAAAACGTTTTCAAGGTATTCCACCAGTTAAGTATTGGCATGCTGTTTAGCATGCAGCAATAATCAATAGTTGAAAATTAGTTGATGCAATTACTCGTTGCATAGCAATAATATAACACCGCTACTTAAACATACATATAGTATACCTAATACCTTAAGGACGTTTGCTGTGTCGGTCATTTTAAATAAAACTGATAAATTCATAGGAGCAATATAAGAACCTATGCACATGGGTATATTATGTAACGTTTCCGATACATTGAAAGAGCGCCAAATAAGTAGACACTAACACGCATCAAAGACACTTAACTAAATTTTGGACCACAGCCTTAGACTGGTAAATGAATGTAATTGGCAGTTTAAATCCAGTCAATGAGTACCAAACCTTGATTGCTTTCCAGTAAAATGCAACTTCGTTACCTACTCAACCGAATTAAATTAGCTAAACTATATTTTAATAATCATGTTCATATTTACTTAACTTCTGTTTAAGTAACTTAAAATCTTTATTTGCGCAGAATCGGGAAAGCATGTGTCAACAACGTCCTTAACACTGACGACACAACATTAGAACTGCGCCGCCGTGGAGACTTATTTTAAAATTACAAAAAGTCCCCGTCGGAAAATAAAAGCCGATGTGGTATACTATTTGTCATTCACAATTATTCTTATTACCAGATGCTTTTGCTTCAAGTATATTGATCGCTAATGAGTGTGCGTTAAAACTTTGTTTTCAAATAATCCGATTAATAACATTGTATTATACATCATTCACGCGTTAACTTCGATTTCAATCTCAAAAACAAATTGTTACGTATGCTCACGTAGGATTTGTCGACAACCCATAGGCGGTTATTTTCAGTTGACATATCATTAAAGACGCATGTGTCCGTTTTTCAACTAATCAAATATCTCGGTTTGGCGTTTGGCTTGTGATTAAAACATGTACATTAAACAGTTTACCAAAATATGAAAGCAACTGTATATTAAGTTATTCAAATATAATACAAACGTGACCTATAATGCGATATCATCATTTGGGGTGTAGACTTATAATAGACGAATACTGTTAAATATGTGACGTGCGTTTTGCTGTTAACTGGCTTACTGTATCAGTAGTATTATTTGATTATAATATGGTATGAAATATGCGTTTGTAAGTTTTTTTTGGCAAACATTGTTTGTATTTTAAAGAGAGACATGAACACCTTTTGGATAAGTGTTCATATTTCGTATATTAACACGCAGAACTATTTCAATAACGAACGGAGTATAACATCAGTAGTTCAACGATCTATTGTTACGCAGTTTTATCAAAGGCTGCATACTAAGCAAACTACGGCAAAGAGAACGCTGTCTTGAAAGCTATCTTGACACGCAAATATTTCAGTAAATGAATACTAAACGCCTTAAAACTATATGGATTGAATGTATTGTTTCCATCTATCATTATTTCGTTTTAAAGAAGTTGTATGTTTCTGTCGTTGACTGAATAATTTACATTTTCAACACAGCTTACAAAGAATTTTTATCAATTATTACGCGAGTAATTATTAAGGCAAAAATAAATTAATCTTTCGACATCATTTAAGTTGAAGTGTCGAGCATGCAACCATTGTGTGCAACACTTACCTGTAGTATATTTATTATACCATTTGTGTATTGTTCTGTCTTCATTTTCAAAAGAAATGGATGAAATTAACTTGCGAAATGAAAATGAGAGCGTTTTTTTCAACAAGGTAGATAACCCCCCCCCCCCCGTCTTCCCCAATACTTTACGCATTTAATGCTATATTGTGAATGAATGATGGTGGGATCAGCTTCCTTATTTAAAAAATATCATTATTTTGTAAAAACATTAATTAACAATTAATGGCCAACCTTGAACAACCTTTACATTTCATGAGTTTCCGTCTACTGTCGATTTGTAAAATAAGTAAATCATATATTACATTCGTAAATTGTAATACTATCATCTGGCGCACACAACTTGTCACCGCTTTCCTACACAAAGCTTGAAACGCAAACTTGACGTCAAGCTAAAAACGATTAAATGATGAATGCAATCAGGGGGCCCCAGTCGGACTATAACTACCGGTCTGCTTTTCTGCAACTGGCATTCACAAACAATTCTTTCCATTGCTAACTTTAATTATTTATCATGATCGATTGATCGGGCTGTGTGCTTATTGATAATAAATGAACGCTATCTAACGAAAACCTGTCAGGCCTTATTCAACCACGATAACAAATGAAATGCAGTAAGGGTGATTGATATTCTTCGCATACAATTTGATGTATATGGTGATTCATCAGTTCATTTGGACATTTCAACAGCTGACACATTTTATTACCCGTAACATCATCATCGAATAGGTCTGCATATCTCATCTCCAGGTGGTAAGAATGAGACACTCGCATGCGCCTAGCTCCACAGATGAACAGGCTAACGACCAACGTATTAAATATTAAATTGTTTTACTTTTTACTATGCAGCTTTGTTATTTAAAGATGTGGCTTGCATTTTATCCTACACACGTTAAACATTTAATTGCACATACCACATCATAGCCACATGAACACAAATGCGTTAATTTAAGCATGTTTTTTAATGTAATAATTTGGAAAAACAAACTTACATACAACAGGACAATGCTTAAACAAGTATTATACTAACATTTTAGAATGGGAATATGATAACTTAACGCTTTCCGTTTACAAATCACAGACGCTGATCCCACGTCTATAGCTATTTGTAACATTCAAAATGTAAATATAGCTTACAACATACTTTTTAATAACTACATGACATATGTTGACAACATCCTGGATATAATTTTTTGAAAGTTAACCAATTAATGTATGTTTATATAATAAATTTTTCTTTATCTATTCATCTCGTATATCGTGTTTATAAGTCTTGTATCGCTATGGTTATTGTTTCCATCCTCCTATTTTTGTAAAAATTTCCCATTACATTTATGTTATGCATCAGCTGTTTATATTAATCGAGCAAACTTCAAGCATTGCCTCTGTCGTGAACCTGTACACGAGTTATTTTCTGTTCTTTCCCATATCCCAATCTATGTCGTCCTTTTAACAACCTGTTGTGCAATAAACAGGTTTCAATAAATTTATTGAAAAACGGGTTGGAGTGTCTTATGGCAATTTTTTTTTTTTACAACAACCCGTTTTGCAATAAACCCGTTTTGCAATAAAAGCATCGACCATTTATTTGCAATAATTTTATTGCAAAACGGGTTGAGTGTCTATTTACAATATGAAATTTGTATAGCAACCCGTTTTGCAATAAACCCGTTTTGCAATAAAATCATCACTTTTGTATTAATTAATTCAAATGGATTGGAAGAGTTAAAAGGGAGTTTCAAGTGCTGCAAAACGGGTTTATTGCACAACGGGTTGTTACAGTACTTCTTCAATTTGAATTGCATTCGTTGTAACGTCCATCAAGGAAACGCTGAAGGTTCTCGTTCGCGCCTATTGCGATGTCATCATCGTACATTAGGATCGACAATATGATGTCGACGACGCTTAATCAAAGGTAAATATATTTGATTTCATTTTCGAGGTCGATCGCGAATTAAGCGAACAGCGTCGAAGACAGACCAAAGAGTTGTTCCACTCAAATAGATGCAGTCGAATAATTTGTTAGTGTTCCTTTGATTTGGACACACAAAATAAAATTGGCATTATTATGTTTTTCATTAAGTTACACTATTGTCACCAAAACATTATACTTTTCCTAAAATAGTTCAATATGTTGGCTCTTATGATATGATAGCTCTTCTTCGGATGGAATATATACTACATTGATCGAGTATAAATAAAAGTAGCTAATTTTGTCAAAATGTCTGGGATTTTTATAACTTATTGGTGAATGAGAGAAAGGTGTTCCAATGATGGATGAAATCAGTCGGTTGCTTTGATCATGGGGAATATTAATCAACTAATTGCGTCATAAGTTAATTGTATCACAGTCAATTAGCACACCGTGAGCTATACGTTTAAATCAACATGAAATCTAAGCAAATATTACACATATTACACACTACGATATTTATCCTGGTAAAAGATCACAATACCGTCAATGTTATTTAAATATGTATCACATTTTATGGCGATTTCAAGTGAAAATAAAGCCATTTATACTTTGATTTGAAAATCACTTTATTATTAATGTATTCTCTCATAACATATTATGATGTAAAATTATGAACTCTTTTCGTTCTTAAGCTCAGGTATTATCTGTTAAACGTTTTATCGTAGAATTATCAGCTAATTGCTCTATAAAACGAAGCATTATAAGAATATATTTTGACAAAATGTTATACATCAAAAACATCTACATTTGTTTCTCACTGGTTATGCACGCCTGTTTTAAATGAATATATAATTCAAATATAATAAATGTTATTGTTAAATATACCATGTGCCCCATGTAATAACTTGAAATTAAACGCTTGCTTACACATTACTGGGTAGTTAATAAATAATATTTTATCATGATGGTTGTTTACCGTTCTCTATTTTTTACTGCCGAATCGATTTAAGGGGTATTTAGTTCCTATCAAATAATGTTATACTTTTTGATACAATTTCTGTTTGTAGACAAAAACTAAATATAACAGATTGATAATTGTCTTCTTATACAGTGCTTAAATGGTCAACAACGGATCTTCTTTTTGCTGGATGATGTTCACTTTTTTGGCTGTCAAACATATTAAGTGTTACTTGTTATTAACATGGGTCTTGTAACACAGTTTCATACCACCTTATTCTTAAGTACAAATACACAATTCAGCTGATGATTATATATCCGTTAGCCTGTTAAAAGATAACCACAGCATGCTTCTTTTGATCGTCTGATATGAGGCTGGGAGGGAATGATGATATACGATGTTGTCTGTCGGGGTTCGGAGTATTTGGGAGGCATGTCTTTTGAAGGAGACGGATACATTGATAGAATTTCTCAAATACCTGCAAATGCAAACCGATGATATGCGCCTTCATATTTCAAGATACTTATTCATTCTAGATATTAAAAAACTATCAGATTTTATAAATACATTTTCTAAGAAGCGGATATACAGGGTATCGCTGTGCGCATAGATATCCGTCAGATGTACGGTCGTTCGGTCCGTTGATCAAATATAACTCCAAATCGGGTATTGATTATAATAAGTGTTACTTAGATTAAGCGATAAAGGAAAGACGCATATACACTTTAGGTAAAGATAAAAATGGTAAATGAAGCAGGTTTTTTTTCTACAAGTAATATGAACTATTTTGTATCCACCCGATTTGTAATAAATACTTTGATCTAAACTCATGCATATTGACGGCTAATTGTGATAAAGGACAGACGTCTTTTGATTTTGATGTATGCATGTCAAAGGTATTGTTTACATGGGCGAGTAATATAAATTGTGCACCATTTTGTTTACACGCTTTATCAAGATTTTTTTATGCGGTTAAATCAGAAGACGAGAAGGCAGATATTGAAATTGGAGATAAATATGTGAAGGAAAAAGGGTTAAAGGTCAGGTTTAAAAGTCAGGCTTGTAAATTGTATTTTTAACGATGTATATATAACGCGTTAGGTTGTTATGCTAATTGTTATGTTGGTTTCTGTGATTTAAGTTAGATGACTATCGAATTACAGGACAACGGGTCAAAGATAAAGTTAACAATGCATTGGAATATGAGAAACTGTTCAGCAAACCATAAAATGCTTCAACCTTGTATCACATGAATTTGTTCGATGCATGGCATTTAAGTTTTAAGATCCATTTTTTGAAGTTATTGACTGTAGCTGTCAGTTGCAAATGGGCTAACAATACATAGTACGGTGTCTCAAAAAACGATTTCCCTCAAAATCTAAAAGGCAAATGCGATAGAAATATATACAGTGTGTACACATATTTGTATCCTTGCTTTCTCTTTTCATCGTAACAATGATACGTAGCATTGTTTTTCGATTCGTATGGCTTGTAACCGGTCCATATTTTAATTGTTGATATGCACTACATATATCTGTATTATATACATATTTCCTCGTTAACTAAACTTTATATTTGACAATTGGTCATTTAATCAAAATATCTCTTCTGGTACTCCTTTTATTGGTTTTTAAAACGATTCGTACCAAACAAATTTAATCGTTTTACCTCATAATTTCGAGGCAGTTACAAATGTTCATCTTTAAGTTTTCAAGTTAGAAAAAGTTTCAAGTTATATAGTCGCTAAAATGTGTATATATGCTATTCATTTAATGCTTGATTTTGCTATTTTGTTGCCTTATCTTGTTATTAACAATTTGACTTTTTTGAACACCTTTGTCATAATGTTTGTGCAGTAGTGTTTTTCCAACTATTTATGAAACAATTCATTTCGTCTCTGCTTTTTAACCTCTTCAAAACTATGCAATATTTCACCCTATACTGTTTGCACCTTTTGCATGAAATCATTACCATGACAGAAAAGATGGCATATCATATGCACTAAGCTATGTTCTAAATTACGACGATTGTATACAAATATTTAATCGTTTGCGTTTTAAGAGCTTTTTTATATGGCCCACAAATGTGTGAAATGGAGTACATATTTTTTCCCAATACGTTAACCAGTTTTGTTTTGTGATTCCTAAATCAATGCATTATTGATAAAATATATTTTGTTTAAATTAAATTAATTGTATCACACTATAAAAGTTAATCCGTCAGTTTGATAATTTAAATAATATCAGCAAATTATGCATATTCCAACATCACAAATACTTTAACCAAATTTATTTAGGTTAATTATTGGGGTGGTATTTAATGGCGCTGTATATTGATCATAAGAAAATATCTGAACATTTTGATTTGCATGCTTTATAAATTGTACAATTAATGAAAAGACGACCGATACAATTATTTTTTCAAATTGGAAATTTTAGGATTATTTATCTTGACTTTTAATTTGTTTCGTGAGCGGCTAACCGTGTTTAAATATGAAAAAAAGTGTTTGTTTTTTAAATCTCATTTGTTGAAATGATACTTATGTCTTTAATGGACTATGAACACTTGATAATAAGCTTTGAATTTGGAATTTTACTGATGCTATGATACAAATAATCCCCATAACAATTAAACATTAATAACTTACAAATAACTTATTCCATAAATAAGGTAATGCATTTCACATAACATATCAAGTTTTACATAGTACTTTTTGTGATTAAAGCGAGATTATACGATTTTTACATATGTTTAAATTGTAATATATTGATAAAAGTATGTTTCAATAACACACAATAGGCAAGAAAAAATACACATTGAAGACGAATTTCATAAAATGCAGCAAAGACAAATTAGCGACCCGAGCCGATTGTTACGAAGATATTTTCCTACAATAATCGAAGCATACGTCTTTTTATTAGAATCGGAGTTAGTGTTCATGTGTCGTATGAATATATTTCGTTGCAGAAATTTAAAATAAACCGTTAAACTAAATTTAGATTCACATCGTACATGCATGATATACATGCTGACGAATTCGACTGTACAGCCTTTTTCGATTTCAGAATTAAATATCATGCTTATCTCGCATTTTTCGACGCATGTTCTTCGTAAATTTTATTTTAATTTATGTTGAAATATATGTACAACAAGTTTTTTACACATTGTATATAAATTCATAAATATTTGACAAAATCGTATAATCTCGCTTTAACTATTACACACAGGTATTCATGAAACATATATAATACGATCATTGAGACCGCATACACATTGTGTGTACCGTTTTGCGAAAGCCGCGTCAGCTATCCAATATTGCATTTGTTGCATACTTCGCTATTTACGCTGTTAGGCAATTGCGACATTTAAGGCGGACTCTTTGAACAAGCTGGTGTTTACTGCTGTTGTTGTAACCGATAAGTCGATACATGCATACAGATAATAAAGTGGGAAACAACCACATTAGTATGTAGCTATTGCTTCGGAATTTAAAGAAAACTCATTAAACAACTGACAGAAGCAGAGAAGATCCCGTTTCGCAATGTTTTCAAAAAACATATCGTGTGCTATCATAAAAGGATATATTAACATACGAAGCTGGACAACTTGACTCTTTATTCTTGGAATAGAACCTATACAATTTGATTATATGACGATTTTTGTTGAATACATATGGACCAATTGTCAACCATTAGTTATACTAATGCTTTATGCATAATGCAAGAATTACATCTGTTTAATGGATATGAAGGCATACTTATTTTATTAATTCACTCTGAACTAGTATGAATTTAAAATAACAAATATTCATATTTAAACACTTATTTGCAGACCGTTTATTTGTAATTACAAACGATTGCAAACTCGTTTATTTGAATCAAGTGTGTAAGACGAGCATTTTCCGAAATTTTATTTGAATTAGCAAATTATATATTTATTTTGTATAAGAATGTGAACGATGGTATTTCGGTCCTAGATTTTGTTTCCAACATATGGACCATAAAATAATTTCTAAAGATAATAATAAATCCGAAATTCTTCAAAATCAACGCCATAAAGTGTGTCTCTTGATTGCGAAATATTATCATCAGTTTTGTCATGTGACCCATCGTCATCGATTAGACCCGATTAAAACATAACATCTCCAGGAGTAAAGAAACACCTTCGCGTTGGACCAATGAAATCACTCGTGTATTTAAAATGTCGGCCAGTTGCAATGTATGAAAACAAAGGTTTCAAACGGCGCTGGTCAGTTAGTGTTGATGCATAATGGAACGGCAAGAACGGGGATATTTCTTTTTTTGTCATAAGTTTAATTGAATTATGGTACCGGGGTCCGTGAACTTTGCAGGGAACATGCCCTGTACTCCATTAAGTGTTCTGGCCTAGATATGGTAACATCGGTGACGATTTGGTAACGCGATTTGTGTATCGTGTTATTTCTTAAAATAGGATCCAGAGTTTGTCAAAGTATTACAGGATATGTACAATTCCTGAAAGGAAATTTATTGCTGCGTTGAATAGGACCGAGGTCATGGTAATCGCTTAACGTTATGGCTGTTCAAAGCGATGCACACTGTTTTTTGGGCCAATTTGAGTTGAATACCTTGTTATATATATATATATATATATATATATATATATATATATATATATATATATATATATATATATATATATATATATATATATTGATAGTAACTCTTTTCAGAGATGTTGATATTTTTTTATAAATTGATTATGTTTTATTCAAAATGATGTTTTAACTAATTAATATCATAGCCACACGCCTGTGATCGATTGCTGCGTTTGATCTGCACATATTGAGCTGAGAGGGAATGCAAATGTACGGTACAACACAAATTCCGTCAAGAATTGTGGTATTCAGAATGCAGTATTGTTTGAAGGAGAATGTTCTTATGCGGATTCGAAAGAATTCCACTAATACCTGCAAAAGTACACTATTTGTCTTAATGTAATCGCATAATTAGCACAGCAATCTGATCCCGAAAATTACTCAACATTAGTTTTTCGTATAATACAGTCACCCAATTTCATGTAGCACTTTATGAAGCGGGAAATCATCGCCATGCACCTGTCCGTCTCAATCAGATGTTCAGTCGGCCATATATCATTTAATGTTCTCACGAAATTAAAAGGATGAATGGAAATCGCCTATCGATTTAGAGGTTAAGATTTAGATGAATCCACGACATTGAGTGAACCCTTTGACTAAAGAGCATGCTCAGTTGTATGACGCTTACCTCTGAAATACGTAGTACGGCTTTAAATGTTCTGATCAAAAGGTGAAAGGTAAAGGTCTATGGCCAATAAACATGAATTTTGTTTCAACTTGATTTATAAATAACTCGTTGATCCATTATTTACACATTCTTATGTTGATTCATCGGACTAAAAGGAAGATGTTTATCAGGTAAACAGGTCAAGGATTACAGGGATTGTAAAATAAAAACTTTTCTACAGACCTTATAGAGAATGCGTAAACAATGGATTCAATTAACGAGTATGACGCTTATTTTCCCAGTAAGGAAGACTCCTTGCGATTATAAGATAAATCTGATGAAGTTAAAAGTCAAGGGGCCATGCAATAATAAAATAACGTTACATTTGCGTATTTTGACACTTGGTTGCATTCTTGCCATTTCGCTCCTGTGTAAGGTTGTAGAGAGGTACACGGAACTGCTGGATAATAATTCCTACATCATGCTAAAAATTACTGGTTTTAGGGTGTATACGCGCACTGTATGTAATTGTTTTGGGCTGTTCTTCCTTTAACGTTATGAAATTTTATGAAACACTAATCATTTAATAAATACACAAGAAAAAATATTAATTTTAGTAGCATCGTAAAGCTCATTAACATTGATGTAAAATGCTTATGCATTCATTCCGTAGAATGGCGGTTTGCATATGAGCAGTTTTGAAGATGGAATAAGTTTAAAAAAGAAAATATTGTATCAAAATTATTTAGTTTATATATTTGATTTGACGATATCTCTTTGAGAACGTACATGCTAAACTTTCTTTCGAATGATGCTGGTAACATGTAAGGAGCTTTGCGTGTATTTGATCTATCTGTTAGAAACACACATTGAAAATAGATTATTGTCAAAATAAATATGCAACTACGTCGGTCTGCTTTTAAAGACAACCGCTGTTAATGTCAATCGTCAGCAGGCCTGTATTAATTTACCATACAAACTAAGATTTCTCGAAGCACGCTGTTTTCCGTACGTCTAACTTAATTTTCGAATAAATTATGTCTAGTTTGACACCATTGACCTGATCGTTGTCTTTACGTAAGAATATTCATGGACCAAATACTACATCGATATTAGGCTACAAGTCGCATTAAGCATATTTGTTTTTTTCATATTACACGATCACGACAAAATGTCAATTTACCTGACAATGAGTGCACCGCGGAAACGATTTTGAGGAAACAAAATCGATCATATAAAAATAAGTTGAGTCATACATTCGAGAAAGTCACATATTTTAATCTAGGAACAAATCCCGCTGGTTGCCTTTTCAGGAAAGCATGTCGTGTTTTTTTCTTCCAGTTATAAGTGTTCGAACACTACTTATTGTTTCCAGTCTTTCTTTTCCGCTGCAAATATACGTCACAAGAGCTTAAAAAAGATTTGGAAAAATATACACTTCAGAAATCCTCACCTCATGATTTTGATTCAATAAACTTCAGAAACGCATCGTAATCACGCATCATTATTCATTTCAACCAAAACAGTTAAATAGAAACTATTTGTTGTGATTACATTTCGTAATAAATTTACTTTAAAGAACTACATTCAAACTCGTGTTTGCATATATTATATTTAGTATTAAATTAATATGTTATATTAAGTATTAAATTAATAAAAAGTAAACAGATGTAATTTATAAAATAATGTTTAATGACCCTTAATCTTTTTTGAGAGGAAAACTTAATTGTTAATTCAATGAACAAAGTGAATAAATCCATCCATTTAAATACACATTCTTCTTTTACACGTAAGTGATTTTTAATAAATATTAATATAAATAAATTACGATATATTAATTTGGTTGATATACCATGAACACCTACATAAGTATACAAGCAATAACATTACAACTATATTTATTGTACCTTTTATATTATAAAATTATGGAATTTAATTAAACATTTAATTCTCTGAATCAGTCAATCAAAGTATGATATCATCCATAAATTGATTTAATGACAAAGACGATTGCTTATCAAGCGCATCCAAATTATATAAACGGTTTTGTTTAAGCCGCGTCAGAAATACCCCATACCACACGTATTACTTTATATATTGGAGAGCAAGAGCGACAGTGTTGGTGCATGCATTGAACCTGCTTGGGTTAACTGCTGTGGTCCAGCAAAACAATATTGCAAAAAATTTAGCCTTAATTCTAGGATTATACATTTTTTGTTAAAATGTCATTTCATGTTGTTGATCATATCATGTATGGATAATATTTGTATAATTAATAAGGTTTATTTATTAAAAAAACTCGGTTATTTTGTTGACATTTCTACAGAATGTTCGGTCTTTATGGTCATAATTCCGATTGGTATCACCAATATGTTTGGTTATTGTGGTGTTTCATTGGGCGCAGTGTAGCAGTTTCTAGACTGCGCCACAATAATATTTTCGATATAAACGCATTTTCTTAGATACGAATATGCACCAGTCAATTGAACTGAGCATCCAGTTTCATAAATCTTTCCGCAGCTTTTCTCGCATCAGACATTTACGTTAATTTATCCATTTGCATCGCCATGCCTCGAGGCAGAGGTATCAAACGGAAGACAACAACGGTAGCCGTAACAACGGATATATTGCCTGAGCCGACTGTCGATCGGCCAGCGGGTAATTCTGTTGTAGATTTTGACAAAATAATCCGCGATTAAAATATTGTTTCAACTCAAGAAGTTCAAAAAACCACATGTTTGAACATGGGTTCGGGGTGTGGTGGTATTGGTTCCTCTTCTTTGGCTGGTTTGAATATGACTCGTTGCACAAGCGACGAAGTGTTTGCACATGTACCAATCCAGATAAGGGAAAACAATTGGAAAGGCCAATATATTAATTAAGTATTGTTGTTGAAGGGCTCGACAGAGTTGCAGGAATTGTGTGCTGGGGGACACATTGTCTCAGGGCCCAAATGGGGAGATTGTAACTAAACCAAAAGTGGACAACTATCAGGTCCAAAATATCAATCAATGGACTGATGCATTTATTATCTTCATGGCCATATACATAGTTCACCATAAAGATGAGGCCCCTAGTCTATTGAAATACATGTTCAACATTAGGGAGGTTTGCAAACAAGAAAATAGGCTTTGCTTGGCGAACTTATGACGTGCAGTTTGGACTTAGACATGAAGTCAGTCCAGCGCCTTGGGCATTGATCAATACAGATCTTTGGTGGCGGTGCTTCCTTTTAAGGATAATATGCCATCTTTCAGCGAAACAGCAAGGTGTAGGACTGGTTACTCTTACCCTTGTATTGATTTCAACAAGGGCTCATGTGCTTGGCCTGTTTGTAGGTTTGCCCACGTGCGTACGCATTGGCCCCCTCAAGAAGCCCGGCCTTTCGTTTTTCCAGTCCTGGGTACAGGCCTCGCTTTAACAGAGGGGCCAGTAGTGGCCTATCCCGTCAAGCAAGACCCTTGTAATTTCGATTTATCTTCCATTGCCCCTACTCCAGTCAACTTCACTTCTTTGTCGAGGGCACTTGCGGCATATGAAAATCGGGTAGATGCTGATATTATTTTGGATGGTTTTGCAAGTGGTTTCAAGTTACACTATTCTTGACCAAGACTACCAAGAGATTCAAACAATTTGAAATCTGCAGAAGATTTGAGTATTATAGTCAAGCAAAAATTTGATAAAGAAATTTTAGCGGGTCGAATAGCTGGCCCCTTTAAGGATCGTCCTTTTCCAAATTTGCAGTGCTCTCAAATCGGTATTGTACCTGAAAACAGGGCGGGCAAATTTAGATTAATACATCACATGTCCAGTCCAGAAAATGGGTCTATAAATGATTTCATTGATTCTAAAATATGCTCAGTCCAGTGTGCAAGTTTTGATGATGATGTTCATATGATTCATAATTTGGGAAAAATGCAAATCATTCAAAATGGATTTAAAGAATGCTTTTCGTCTTTTGCCAGTTAGATTGGAAGATATTGAGTTGTTAGGTTTTCAAGTTAGAAACCATTTTTATGTTGATCAAGCATTGCCAATGGGCGGTTCGATTAGCTGTCACCATTTTGAAAGATTTGCAACCTTTCTAGAGTTTTATATCAAGAGTAAAATGTCAGTTTTTTAATGCACTACTTTGATGATTTTTAGGTGGAGCTAAAAGCTTTTCAAGTTGCGAGTTAGCTATGCAATGCTTTGCAGATTGTTTAAATGATTAAGGTGTTCCGTTGGCTGAGGAAAAAACACGAGGGGCCATCAGAAATGCTGGTGTTTTTGGGAGTGGAAATTGACACAATCAATATGATCGTTCGAATTCCCAATGAAAATGTAGAGGAAATTGTTTCGAAAATTAAATAAATCCATAGTAGGTCAAAGGCAACTCTTAGTGAAATGCAAAGTTTAATTGTCTCCTTAAATTTTGCTTGTAGAGCAGTGGTGGCAAGCAGGCCATTCTGCAGACGGTTAATTAATGCCATATGTGGTCCCAGCAAACCGCATCATCATCTGAGAGTTAGTTGAAGCATTCGGCTTGATTTAGACATGTGGTTACAATTTTTCCAAAATCACAATGGTATTTCAATGTTTCATAACAGATTTTGGATTACAAATGACGATGAACAATTATACAGTGATAGTTCAGGTGGGCAAGGATTTGGTGTATATTTTAGTGGACATTGGGCATATTCTGCATGGCCTGAAGCATGGTGTCTCGAAGGAATAGCATCGGACATAACAGTTTTAGAATTTTTCCCTATACTGGTATGTTTACATTCATGGGGTCAGATTTATCTCGTAAAAAGATAAGGTTCATGTGTGATAATAAGGCTGTAGTTGACAAAATAAATAGTATGACTTCAAAATCTGATCGGGTGATGGTTATTTTGCGATAGATAACTTTAGTATGTTTGCTCCCATGTATCGCCATAAGGGCCTGTCATATACCAGGAACTGCGAACAAGCTTTGTAATGCTTTGGCTCGGTTACAGGTGGACACATTTTGGGTTCTTGCACCGGAAGCGGACCCAATTCCCTAGTTGGTGCCATACTTTCTTTGGCAGATTTGGGACGGGGAGTAAATCGATTGTTGATTGCCAGTTTAGCCGCTTAAGCCTATAAGACTGCTTTAAGTGCATTTAGTAGTTTTTTTAGTGAATTTGGTTTGCCTAAAACTTACCCTATTCGTCCTAATCATTTTGTGTTGTTTATTACTTACTGTTTTGAAAGAAATCTTTCCCCAAACACAATTAACACCTATGTAGCAGGCGTTAATCACAAGCATAAATTAATGGGTTTCCAAGACTTGAGGGAATCTTTTCTAGTTAAAAAGTGTTAGAAGGCTGTTTTAGGCAGAGGAGAAATAAAGACATACGTTTGCGAATTCCTTAAAATATTTTGTCTGATATTTCTGCTAGTCTGCCTAGTATTTGCTACGGCAATTATGAATCGATTCTTTATAGAGCTGCATTTCTGTTAGCATTGTTTGGTTTGTTTAGAGTAAGTGAAATTGTAGTATCTTTATACGCCAATGCATATCTTTCCATTTCAAAGGGCCATGTATTCTTCGATGGAGTTGGATAATGTGCATATGTGACATTGAGAATTTCGAAAAACAATCAGAATGGCCTTTCCACAACACTAAAAATTTCGTCCGAGCACGATATGGTAAGTGCGGGCTATTGATGCGTATATTTTACAACGTCCAGCTATTGATGGTCCGTTTTTTTGCCATGGTAACAGAAATCCAGTTACAAGGTCCCAAAGTTCGGCGGTACTCGCAAAGTGCATTTCTCTGGTTAGACCGGGCTGTGCAGATATACAATTGCATAGTTTTAGGATAGGGCGAGCGTCGTAGTTAGCTGCTATGGGTTTGTCAGATGAAAAGATCAGGCTAATGGGTAGATGGAAGTCAACTGCATACCAGAGTAACATAAGGAATTAAATATTAAAAGTATTGTTTCTGTTCCCTGTTGATAAAGGATATAATCAATCAGCGCCTGTTTCATGATTTTGCCCCCCCCCCCCTCTCACCCCTCTCTTGTAATACACGATGCGTTGCTGCGTTGCATTAATTGTGCATTTTTCTATCCCCAGATATCTTGATCGTGGGTGACTCCATTATGTATTGGCCAGGGGCTTATGCACAAGAACATGGTTATGAGGTGGGCGGGAGCGTGGCCGTCAGCTGGAATGGCATACGAGGGATGAAGTGGACAGACTTCCAGCACAACCTCCAGCTGAAGGTGATGTTCTCGTCCCCGCAAAAGTTACTTTTCATACACCTGGGTGGCAATGACACTGGCTAACAATCAGGTAGCAACATTCCATCTTATAAGAGGTGGGTTGAGGTATGTTTAGGCCGCCTTCCCTGATGTCTCCATCATTTGGATGGACATTTTGCCTCGTCTCGTGTGGGCCCCTGGTTCCCCGGGGGACAGGAAAAGAAGACGACTAAAAGATTTGGTCGGGAAATGGCCAAGAAAATTAACGGGAGGGATCTGGGGCCAATTACGGTGGATATTGATAACACCACTTCAGGTTTCTTCCGTGTTGATGGTATTCATTTATCACAAGTGGGTCTCGAAATGCTGTTGTGGTCATTGAAAGAGAAGATTGCAGATTTATTAAAGTGAAAGTGTTTGGGCTAATTTAAGGATTCTATTGACGTGATTTTTTGGCGGATAAATATTTTGGCTATTATAACAAAAAAAAATTCTTGTGGCGGAAAAATTCAAGTAACTGGCAGTCTGTTTTTATAGGCACATTTATTTTAACGTACAAATTATTTAATAATCCAGGGGTACTACTTTGTATGGCCGGCTCTCTTGTGATGGCTGGTGTTATCCGTATTAGGCAGTTTTCATCTGGATGACAATGGAGATTTGCTCGGATAGGTAACTTCCAGCTCTTATTTGGCATATTTTCATGTAGTTGTAAATGGACTTGCAGGGTGAAGGTTACTATTGCGGGTTTGCTGCATTTGCTCATTATTGCGGATTTGCTGGATTAGCTCATTATTGCGGAGCATTAATGTTTGCATTAGATTTGCTTTTATTGCGACTCATTAAATTTCGCATAGACTGTCAGCTACTTAAGATCATGGTAGGCCATTTGGAGGCATCCTTCCTTGATATTTTTAATTTTTCTCATATTCTAAGTAGGCCAAAAGGAGTTATCTTACATGGAATGGTGATGTTGTGGCTCAATCTCTCCAACTTGATTTCATTTGTATGATTTTGTTAGGCATAATAGTAATACTTTTATTGAGCTAGACATGTTTATTATCGGTTTGCCGTTTCATGATGCAAATCGATTATTCTAGTCATTCGTTAATTTAAAAGATTGGATAAATGAAAACCAACTTTCAGAGTTATTGGTGTTTATTTAAAATTCATACTAAAATAATTGCATATGTATGATTCATGCACTTATGTACGTATACATATGAGTTACAAATAAAAAGGAACATTCTTGTTATACCCTCTTAAACATATACTAACGCAGCATTGATATAGGAAGACTTTTAAGCAGAACTCAAAAGTGTTATTGCACCAAAACTTAACCTAAATATTGCAGTAGGATCCAAGTCAGACGTTTTAGACGGCCTGTTACTATAACTTGTTTGCTGTGCAATTTTGAAAGCTTTATATAAATCTGTCTTAGTTTATCTTCACAAGGATTCTTCTTGAGTTTATGTCTTTTTATTTTGATATTCAAACATTTGGATCGTTTATTGGTTTCTTTAAGAAATTATAGATCACGCAGTTGGCACAATTTGCTCCATAAATCATTGATACTGATTCAAAGACATCATCTGATCTGTCAATTTATTTCCGCTTTCTTATAGCATGGGCATGTGGGAAAGATAGTCTTGCACATATAAACACTGATTGTTTCCGCAGTATTTGCACATACACAACAACTGTATAATGCAAGTTGACAGAAATATTGATTTGCGTTAATTTTTGGCAAGTCTATATTACCAAGTTCTCATTACCACAATGATATGGACAATCACTGTATTCAAATATAAGACAAAAGTAACAAAAGTAGCACTACAAACAGTTGTGATCATCTACACAAAATAACGAACATTTTCAGGAGTTAGATGTATGAAACATGTTAATGATATATGATATAGAAATGTATAATGTATAAGTGCCAAATTTCTATTCTTGACATTGATACTAGAAGACACGCAATTATATTAATCCGACTAGTAAAACAGCACACGGGAAGTGTTTGACCTTGATTACTGTCAGTTTTATGAAGGAGGAGTACACCAATAGAAGTATTCCATTAACAGTTAATTTATAAAATGTACCCACTTAATGGCAGGTAACTGTACGTGGTGTTTTCATGTTAACGATACTTAACTCAATATACCGAACGCTAGGGGCACTTGCATTCCAGCGGGATACCCATTTATGCTTCGTTCAGCTTCCAATTTATTTAAGCGTACATCGATGTAGACTACGTAAACAATTATCGTAGATCTCTGTTATAGTCCGAGTTTAGGAAATTGTCTTTTTTCTCATTTTCGCTTACCCATAACGTGATATAACATGTAACAGGGTGTTTGAAACACATTTTAATACCACATTTTTATAACGTACAAATACACAATTCGGCTAACGATTTTATAATTGTGGGCCTATTCTTCGCAACTACGTGCTCCATTAGATTTACAGTTATAAAGCTGGGATTGAATGTTTCTGTATGATATAAGATGAAGTCTGCCAATGTGAGGCTCTCTGAACAGGTATTAATGTAACCCAGCCAGAATAATCCCCGACTATACTGGGGATCGAACCCGGGACCTCCCGGTTCCAAATCAGGCAGACACTCCACCGCGTCGCTATAAAAGCTAGCTCATATAGCAAGGCAGTATAAGTTCTCCTTATACCGCACCCTGCAACACACCCGCTCTAAGTGTGAAATTCCTCCATGAATTTCCCTATGGCACCACATCTGAGGGACGTCTGACACACATGTAGGTTTTTTTACGTTGGGCGCCAAATGTAACCCAGCCATAAAAATCCCCGACCGTACTGGGGATCGAACCCGGGACCTCCCGATTCCAAATCAGGCAGACACTACCGCGTCGCTTTAAAAGATAGCTCATATAGCAAGGCAGTATAAGTTCTCCTTATACCGCACCCTACTACATTCATATGTCAAAGCCCTGGTAGCTTTGAGTTTTTACTGCCGTCCTGAAATCGACATTCATCTATCGCCTCCACCTTTCTCTCTCTCTCTCTCTCTCTCTCTCTCTCTCTCTCTCTCTCTCTCTCTCTCTCTCTCTCTCTCTCTCTCCTCTCTCTCTCTCTCTCTCTCACTCTCTCTATCTCTCAATCTCTCTCTCTCTCTCTCTCTCTCTCTTTATCGTTTTATTGTGCTCGCAGGCGTTGAAATTCGTGTTAAACGATCGCCTTATTTTTCATTTATCATACACTGAACGACAAATCATTTCTCATGCACGTTTTTAATTAAATTCAACAAATATACCAATTCAACCTTAACTGTAATATTGATCAAAGCAACACTCGCTTTAGTTGGCTTGCCACATTTTGCAACACATGTCTAAATTAGCATCACGAATAATGTCAGTAAGCATTCTTTGTCATTTATTCTTTTTTACAACACGTTACGACAAAACTAGATTTTTTCTAAGAAGAGACTTTTATAAAACGACAAATATCATAAAAGCGGAAAGTTTTGTCCCTAAATAGTATGTGCGGATTGCACAGGCTAATTTTAAACGACACTTTGCAAAAAAAAAATACATTTATTTCATCGCGTCTGTATGCATACTTTAATGTAATGTTTTTTCAAATACTCAAATGCATATTTTCTACACACGTAAATATAATATTCGATACAGAGTCATTTCATATTGAAGTCGTGAAGACGACAAAATACTTTAATAAATTTTCACACACTATACATTGAGCAGTGCTACTTCTATCATATATACTATCAGTCGCAGGATTTTATGAAAAGAAAATCAGACAGTTGTGCAATAACATTTAAGTAGGCTTGAAAATAACACGAATTAAATTTTGTATACAATTAAAACTAATGGCATACTTAAACACAATCGATAACCATTGAATGTTTCTTAACGAATTTGTAATCGTTTGATTTTGATGATGTTTTGCAACTGCAAACAATGCATCCAAATACATGCATATGTTTTATTTATATTATATTTATATAATAAACATTGCGAAACTACGTTACTCACTACACTTTAAGGTATGTACAAACTTGTTATTCTTACAAAGATACACGAAAACAAACGCACACACTTTATTCATATCATACAGTTTCACACACGCCGAGTAGTAGATCAGTCAGACTTTACCATCAATCCATAATCTTTGAAATTTACCCACTTAGTGACAGGTCATTGCAAGGCGTTTTCATGTTAGCGATACCTAACTCAATGAACAGCACTCCAAATACAATTCCATGCCTGCAGCACACCAATTCATGATTTGTTCACCTTCTTTTTACATAGATAAATAACAATTTCGCAATTATCGTCAATCTCAGATGTTAAAGTAAATGGAGTAAATTAATCGACTTAAAATACAACATGTTACACAGTCAACCCCAACTTAAGGCCTACATAGAGAATACTAGGTTAGCGTTGAATACAGAGAAGTTTAGGTTGCGAGGCTTAGAACGCCGAGAGCGCGAGCCGAGCGACATAAACTTCTCTGTATTCAACGCTAATCCTAGTATTCTATTTATTCCATTTGATTTTTTTAACGTGACATTTAACATTCGCCGAGAGCGCGAGCCTTGGCGAGCGCTTTCGGTGTTCGAGCCGAGCGACATAAACTTCTCTGTATTCAACGCTAATCCTTGTATTCTATTTATTCCATTTGATTTTTTTAACGTGACATTTAACATAAACAGATCTAATAACCTTAACAATAATTTTAATTCAGTCTTAAAAGCCTTTAAAATCGAACGAATGTAACCATGCGTAGTGATATGAGTTTATGAACTAAATGAACTTTCTTCTTCGTCAAACGCTACATCATGCACTCTATGTACATTACTGCTGTTAAAATGAACCGAAGCAGTTTATCAAATAATAGCCGTTGGTAAACTCGGTTGCATTTGCAGATTTCTGCATACAAACATAATTATGTTTAAACATGAACAATGTTTTATTTGTCTATGGTTAATGCCTTATTGTACAAGAAAGTAATTTAATATATAAATACACAAAGAATGGAAAACATTCCATTACAAAACAGATAAATGATTGGATAATACCCGTGTACAAAATGGGACGTTCCGAAATCCAGTGTGGTGCTATTTTTACCATCTTATACTTTACACAGCTCTATGTCTAACGTGAATTAAATCGGAAAGCAAATATTGCAGATTATTTATGAATTGTGCGATAGCCTATTTGTATGGCTTGTTGTACTTTCTTAAATGTCAAAAGTATATGCATGGATTATAAACAATGCACATTACACGAAATAAGGAAAATGTGATAAATTAAAAGTACAAATATGTCGATATACAGTACATGTACATGTGAAATAAGTCACGTTTATAATAAATCGTCCAAAAATTTTAGGGGAAAATGACGCAATAAGTATGTCATTTTATGGCGCCATCAATCAGCTGATTTATGTAAGGATGACGAAAAATTATGTCATATGACTAGATTTAAAGGTTGAAGGTCGTATAATTTTGAAGTTAAAGTTTTCTCGACTTTATTTCTTATGAAAAATCATTCAGTGGTAAAGTAAAAAGTAGTCCGTGCACGCGACAGGTATATCCCACAAGGTTGAATACAGGATAGTATATTCAATAAGGTGTTATACCGTCAATGTCGCGTTAAAAATGGGATAAAATGTAATATGTGTCAACCATCAACACATTTCTGCATAAACTGGTGTACCGATATTATCAAAATGGAATCACTGTATTCATCAGGGCCTTTTAAACAAGACACGATGTATGTGTTTTATTTGGATTTACACCATCAAGTAATTGTATTTGTTTTCACTTTCAGATTACTGTTGGCTGTAACACAAGTCGTTTCCGCTAATTCCTCTTACCAATATCCAATACCAGAAGAAACGCCCTCTGTCTGTCAGAAATGGCAAAGGTTACAGGGTATACTCTACTAGCATTCTAGAGCCAATGAAGTTGTATGTTGTGCAAGATAAGCAGCTGTTGTTAAGAATCGTTGAAAGACTCGTTAAACGGATAATTAATTGTCTGACAGTGGAGGCTCTTCAGGTATCCAATTAGACTTGGAATACAAGAGGAGTTTTACATTTTTTGACAACTGTTGCTGGATTTTAACTTTGAATACAATACTTGCAATTGAAAAAAGATGCGATCAATCTACAGTCAAACTGAACTATCATAATTCTCACTCTGGATTTATAGCATTTATTTCATTCATTATTTGGATTTATACCATCAAGTAATTGTATTAGTTTTCACTTTCCACAGATAACTGTTGGCTGTAACACACAAGCCGTTTCCGCTAATTCCGTTTACCAATATCCAATACCGGAAGAAGCGCATGAAATGAAATGAAAGAAATAAGTGCGATTATGGAGAGAAAAAAAACGTTTGAAAGGCAGATTTTAGGTAAATTCAAGGATGAAATACGATAGATGTTCCGGTTTTGCATATCATACAAAATGCCAGACCGGGTTTTGATGTGGAGCGGTGATAATATAAATGATTCGCATTTCGTTATTATGTGACGGATAACTCATTATGATATTAAATACAACGCCACGTCTGATTTATTCGGCAAGTACACCAGCCTTCATAATCGCCGGCTACCTTATGTCGGTAAGTGGCATTGGTTGTTAGGTTAATATATATTTACTTCCAAACAGGCATACTTAAAGCCGTAGTTTAATATTAAATATAACACATTTGTATACTGACCGGTCAGTAATCTTTCATTTATCTCAAAGCTTATTGAGAAAGCAGCCTTGAAAAGACTTAATCAGCAGAGTAATGAATTCGGACTACTTCCAAAATATCAGTCTGCGTATCGCCCCGATCACTCATGTGAATCTGCTTTGTTGCGGGTCGTAAATGACATTTTAGCAGGAATGGAACGACAGGAAGTGACGGCCCTCATAGCCATCGACCTGAGTGCCGCGTTCGATACTGTGGACCATGATGTACTTCTGGAGGTCCTGCGTTGCCAGTACGGTGTTTCAGGTACAGCCCTTGACTGGGTGGGCTCGTACCTAAGACCGCGCGGCTGTAGAGTGAGCATCAACGGTACGCTGTCGTCATGCCGTGCTCTAGATTGTAGTGTTCCTCAGGGAAGTTGTTTAGGCCCATGGATGTACCTCGCTTACGCCGGCACATTGTTCGATGTTATCCCCCCGTCCATAGCTTTATATGGATTCGCAGACGATCACATCGCTAGCAAGTGTTTTCGCCCTTCTAGCTCCAACGAGGCCGATACAATCCGAGAAGTCGAACACTCGGCAATAGTGATAAATGACTGGATGAACAAAAACAGATTAAAAATGAATACGTCTAAAACCGAGTTTATAATGTTTGGAAGCAGAAAACAGTTAAACAAATGTGCAACACAAACCATAGATATTGCTGGTGACACGGTACACAAAGTTCCTTGTATAAGATACTTAGGTGCTTTCTTAGATGAAACACTCAATTTTAATGAACATGTTACACGCAAATGTAAAACTGCAATGATAAACTTTCTTCGCATTAAACGCATTCGTCAATATCTCACCAAGCAAGCTACTGAAATCTTAGTTCTTTCACTTGTCATTTCGCATCTGGATTACTGCAACGCTATCCTATATGGTATTGCAGATCATGAACTCACAAAGTTACAACGTATTCAAAATATGTGTGCAAAGATGGTTCTACAACGGAGGAAATTCGACAGTTCCAAACAGGCGTTATTTGAATTGCACTGGCTACCGATTAAATACAGAATTAACTTCAAAATTTTGTGTTATATGTATAACTGCCATACTTCAAGAGCACCGGAGTACTTAAAAGAACTCCTAACACCGTATACATCCAGTCGCACAGGCATGAGGTCCGCTGACAGACTGGATGGGTGTTATGTAGTCCCGTTCAACAAACGAAAGACATTTTGTGACAGAAGTTTCTCTACAATTGGTCCAAAGTTGTGGAACGTTTTACCACCGTACATTCGTAAATCTGACAATATTAACGCCTTTAAAAAGAATCTTAAAACATACTTTTTTAGTGATTTTAGCTCAATGTTTCTGTAACCTTCGCATTACTTACTTCGAGTATGCATGCATGATTATGTTCACTACCACATAAATATACTTTTATTCTTCGCGTGTTTTAGTAAAATATTTATGTTAATTTATATAGTATTAATTTATAATAGTTTACTTTTTTACACTTTTATTTATTCGACGAATGATTTATATATCTTAATCATAATTACGTTGTTTATATGTTCATTTTTTTTAAATGCTTGATTATTGCAATTTTTTTATTTGTAAACTGATTGTGATTTTATGCTCTGTACGTGTTTATTATGTTTTTCAGTGTATTGTAAAACGCCACTGAATATGCACTTGTGTATAGATATAGGCGTTTAATTAAATAAAACACATTTAACATTTGTATAGTATTTGTATCAAACCTGTATTAATAAATTACAAAATCATTGCTCTGTATGCAGTCATATTTAATTTGTGTTTGCTCACATGCATTGTATATTATGTTTATTTGTTAACGAACTTTTATTATGGAAGCGATGGTATTATATAATTGTTTTCTTTCTCTTTACTTAAGACTACTCTATTAAGATGTGGCTACCTACCGGTAAGTTATTACTACAAAGCGAGTGAATAATCTTATGGACGTTATATGTGAACATTATAATATAATGCCGAGACATGTTTGCGAAAGAACGATAATAATTAAGTTGATTTATATGTGTAAATGAAGACATCTGTAGAGATATAGGCACCCATGAGTCTTGTCTTCAGTTGATTATACCACGGGACCAGCCAGTGTGTTTTAAACCTACACTATATTTAACAGGATTTTACAAATTCTTCGCGATTGTCGAATTTGATAATTGGTATAAATACACGGAATATTTTACATGTTCGACATATCTGAAAAATACTTTCAAGTAATAAACTTATAAAACACTGATGAATACAATTACTAGGACAAAAGTTCAAAAGAAGACTGATTACAATAAAATAAAATAAAGTTCTGTTTCATTCAATTAGAAAGATGTTTCGTCTTATACAGCAGAAAGCTACTTTAAATAGGCATGACATGTACATGTACACTGTTTGGAAAACTAAATTAATCTATGCAGTTGCATTTATATCACATAGACACGAATTTGGCTCTGCAAAATATATGATTACCAATGTCGGTATTTGTTTTAATGTCCTTGTAATTAATTTCGTGAAGTAAACAATATTTAATAAGTGATGCTTTTTATAGAATTATACTTAATGATGTGTATTAGTCTTCGTTTGTATCATATAATAGTTTAAGATTGCAAGTTATAATTTTAAAAGGAATGTATATTAAATTAGTGACGGACTTTGTTAAATCAAATTGAAATTACCAAACTTATAAATGGTATAGTAAATCAAGTTTACTTGATGAAGTGCTCAATTTGCAAAGCGGGTGTATTATATATTTATTATATTTCAACAAGAGTAATTGCCTTCGAACGCATAATTCTATTACACATTAGTTTAAACATAAGGAGAGGACTTATGGTTTGCGCTCTCTGCGTCTGTCTGTGAGTTGTCTGTGGGTTTGTCTGTCACATTTTTCTGGATCCTGCGATAACTTTAAAAGTTCTTCATATTATTTCATGAAACTTGAAACTTGGTCAGATGGCAATATGGATATAATGCACGTTATTTTTATTGTGTTCCTACGTCAGGATGCACTTGATAAACAATCGCCTTTATTTTAAATCAATTTATGGACATAATACTCGAAAGACTTGATTTAGAGAATTAAATGTTGAATTTATTTCCATAATATAATACTCTAAAAAAAGTACCATTAATATAATTGTAATTAAATTGCGTGTATGCATAGTGTAGGCGTTCATGTTATAATAACTAAATTTATAGATCATAAATTATTAATATCAATATATCATTAAACTCAATTACGTTTATAAGAAGAATGTATAATTAAATGGGTGAATTTATTCACGTTGTTTATTGAATGAACAATTAAGTGTTTCTCTCGAAAAAAGCGTCATTTACCTTAATATTTATGTTCTTAATAAATAAATTACTTCGGCTTTCGTTTTATTGATTAAATACTAAACATGAATAACGATTAGTACAAAACGACACAGTGTGCCTTTGTCTGATTCAAACTGCATATGTCCATCAAGCCGTTTACAGTAATTAAACACACTTAAGCGGTGTGACACAAACACGTTTTTTTTTAGAATCTGTTAAAAACTGTTACATGGCGACCATCGTAACAGTTGCCAACGAGCTAAAATTGTGAGATTCGAAGTTTGCTCGTATATATATGATTTGCAGATGTAACTTAAAACGGATTATCCAATTCAATAAGAATACTTCTAGAATATTTAGTTAGATTAAAAAGAGCAGTCCAAAGACAGCGCGCTCGAAATTTATTCTGGGCTCGAACCACTGACCCCTGGAGTAAAAGTCTGTCGCTTACACTAATCGGCCATCAGTGCTTATACAATGAGTGATGTATTTTATACTTTATATAAGCAATCATCGTAGTATCACAAAACATAACGACAAAAACAGATCTCTCCAAATTACTAAATCGTTTCGCGTTGCAACGCTTTATAGTTTTCAGGTTTTTAAATCGCAAAAAGATGCATACAATGGATATGTTAGAGCAATATGAATGTTCAACTGTTTAAAGCGAGATTAGCTACAAATTAGCGACCCGAGCAGTAGTTTCCGTCGCTCGAAGGCCATGGATGATCACATACTCGGTCACGTCTCCTTAGACCCACTCCGCACGTTACGCTGCACGACCCCCACTCGTTCCAAGCGTTCCATCCACCGTGAACTACATTTTACAAAACCTTAATACCATTAATTAAATTACAATAAATGCTATATATTTGCTAGTTTAATCAAATTTGTAGAAAGCGACTCTTTAAATCATGACACAAACTAAGATCTGAAGCGATTTTTCCACACACACAAAACAAATAGATTAAATTAAAACATTAAAAGATCATCAATGTTATATTGTTGATTTGGTACGTGTATTATTTATTGACTTTTTGAACAACTTGTCATACTTGGACATCTGTTGAGGATACATTCTCCCTTGTTTTGTGAAGGCCCCTGGCAATCCTCTCCTCCGTTGAGAGGTGTTGGATTGTTACACTGTCTGGTCCTCGTCATTGTACCGTTGCCACAGGTGACGTCACAAACACCCCAAGCGTTCCATACTGAACATCCGCCATGGACTACGAATAACAAAATACACCATAGTACATTATACTGTGCTAACATTTCTATTTGCACATTGTAATATAACATGCATTTTAATAAGTATAGTTACTTAACATAATTTTAATTTCAAGCATTATAAATCGTAATGCAGGTATTGTAGCTTTGATTTATAAATTTCGTATCTTGATTTTGGACTATAAAACATCATATGAGGTTCAATCAAATGGTTTAAAACAATGTGTGCGATTTTAGTTTAATTTACGAGTTGAATAAACATAATGACAAGACTCAATTCGTTTTAAACACATATTGATTACTGATGAATAAGACGTGAAATTTCCATATAGGCAGTAGCCTTAGTTGCGATTGGTATGAAAGGGATCATATTATTCTTAAACAAACCTATATTGCATATAAAACGTCGTTATTATGTGACTTTCTATTGAATTGCGTAACTATACGTATTCAGATACTTGCCTACGCTGCATAAGCCACACAACTTGCGGCAGATCTGATAGGCATTGTGCAGGTTGTTGCAGACGTTGAATGAAGCATTGAACACGTCGCAGCTCTGCTGCTGGTAAACGCATGCTGTACATGGTAAAACATGGGTATTTAGAGCAAAGTGCATGCATATATATATAAACTATGTTTAAAAATTATCTATGTGGAATGTGTATACGAAGCAAACGAAGAAAATGCATACGGGTATATACAGTTTATTGTGTTTTATTAACGAATCATTCCAAAATTTAAATGCTTGAATACAAAACATGTTGCATGATTGCTATTGAGACAATATGTACTTGACGAATATTGTTTGAACTCACCATATGTCGGGGTCGTGTCCAGCAGAAATCCTGAAATGGTTGGAGATTATTAATTTAATTAGGCAGTTATTTACAAAGTAAAACACATACATTTAGAAAATTTAAGAGCAATCCATCCAAAATTCATTTACCTGTCGAATGACAGCGCATTAAAACGAAGACGAAGGTAAAACCTGAAAGTGATAAGTATGTAAAGAACATTATGATTGATTTCCACCATAGACACCAAGTACTGGTTCTAGTCCCAGGAAACGGACTCGAGAGCGTTTCAAATAAGCCTAAGGCTTTCTATGCAATCGAGCTTAAATAAATAGGTTTAAACTAGTGTGTAATAAAATTATGCGTTCGAAGGCAATAGCACTAGTGTATTTGTGTATATCTTGAAATATAATAAATATAACATATCCGCTTTGTAAATCGAGCACTTCATCAAGTAAACTTGATTTACTTTACCATTTATAAGCTTGATAATTTAAATTTGATTGAACAAAGTCCATTACTATTTTAATTTATAAATCATAACTTCTCCCAATCTTAAACTATTATATGATACAAACGATGACTAATTTACATCATTAAGTATTATTCTATATAAAAAGCATCAGTTTTTAAATAGTGTTTACTTCACGAAATTAATTACAAGGAGATTTACACAAACACCAAAACGTTTAATCGTATATTTGCAAAGCCACACTCGTGTACATGTCTTGCGTATTTAAAGAAGTTTTCTGCTGTTTAAGAGAACACATCTTTCGATTCGAATTAAACTGAACTTTCGTATATTTTCTTTTATAATTCTTCTGAACAGTGATACTAGTACTTTTATTGATCAGCGTTTTATCTGTTTATTACTGGAAAGTATTTTTTAGGTATATCGCACATGTAAAATATTCCGTGTTTGTATACCAATTCTGAATTTTGAGAATCATAACTTATCGTATGACTCATGGGTGCTTATATCTCTACAAATGTCTTCATTTAAATTTATAAATCAATTCAATTATTATCGTTCTTTCGCAAACATGTCTCGGCATGATATTATAATGTTCACATATAACATTTTTGTTTGAATGTTCCTTATACAAATATATTAGAAAAAAATACATAAAGCAATATTACTGGAAAAGACCAAATATTCCAAAATTTATAGAGATAATGCAATCTGCTAAGTGTATTATTGCATCGCTTCCGTAATAAAAGTTCGTTAACAATTGAACATATTATACAATACATGTGAGCAAACACACATTACATATAAACGTATGATATTAAAAACGTGATGTGACGGCATACAGAACAATAATTTTGCAATTTATTAATAAAGGTTTAATAGAAATACTGAATATATTTCACTACGGCTTTAAGTATGCCTGATGGGAAGTAATATGGAACATATATAAATCTAACAACCAATGCCAATTACCGACAAATGCAATTAGGTAACCGGCGATTATGAAGAATGGTATACTTGCCGAATAAATCCGACGTAGCGTTGTATTTAATATCATAATGAGTTATCCGTCACATTATAACGAAATGTGAACCATTTATGTTATCACCGCTCCACAACGCAACCCGGCCTAGCATTGTGCATGCTATGCAAAACCGGAATATCTGTCGTATTTCATCCTTGAATTTACCTAAAATCTTCCTTTCAAACGTAGTAAATTTTTTTCATGATCGCACTTATTTCTTTATTTCAAATTTATGAATGAAATACATGCAATAATGGGAATCATGATAGTTCAATTTAGCTGTAGATTGAAAACCTTTTCTTTTTTTTAATTGCAAGTATTTAATTCAACGTTGCAATCCAGGAACAGTTGTCCAAGAACTGTGAAACTCCTCTTCTTTTATTCTAAGAAGTCTTATTGGATACCTGAAGAGCCTCCACTGTCAGACAATTAATTATCCGTTTAACGAGTCTTTCAACGATTCTTCACAACAACTGCTTATCTTGCACAACATACAACTTCATTGGCTCTGACATGCTCATAGAGTATATTCCCTTTAATCTTTGCCATTTGTGACAGACAGAGGGCGCTTCTTCCGGTATTGGATATTGGTAAGAGGAATTAGCGGAAACGGCTTGTGTGTTACAACCAACAGCAATCTGTGGAAATTGAGAACAAATACAATTACTTGATTGTGTAAACCAAAATAAAACACATACTTATTTTCTTATTTAAGGCTCTGAGGAATACAGCGATTCTTATCTTCGTAAGAATAACAAGTTGGTACATACCTTAAAGTGTAGTGAGTAACGTAGTTTTGCAATACTAATTATATAAATATAACATAAATAAAACATATACATTTATTTGGATGCATTGTTTGCAAATGCAAAACATCATCACAATCAAACGATTACAACTTCCTTAAGAAGCAATCAATCATGGTTATTGATTGTGTTTTAGCTTGTTATTAGTTTTGTATCAATTTAAACAAAATGCATTCGTTTCATTTTCAATATAAAGAAGTCAGTCTACTAAATAATTTTACTGCACAATTGTTTGAGTTTTTTATATCCTGCGACTCATATTATATAAGATAGAAGTAGCATTGCTCAATGTATAGTGTGTGAACAACGCTAAAAGTCTTTCGTCGTCTTCACGACTTCAATATGAAACGCCTATGTATCGAATATTATTTTTACGTGTGTAATGAAGATGCATTTGAGTATTTAAAATAACATTACATTAAAGTAAATGCATACAGACGCGTTGAAATAAATGTATTCTTTTGATGTTATTTTGAGAAGCTGAAAACTAACAGCTGTTGGCATTACTTTTCTAAGTGTTCCAATTATTTACCACACGTCGTGGCACTTTTATTTTAGCGATTGCATTCTCATTTGAGGAGTAAAAACTTTGCTAATAGAGAAGCACAAAAGAATATAATTTTTCAGAACTTTACGTAAATCAATCATTTAGTATCTTATGTTTGCTGTCTCATCTCTAGGAACAATCAGAACATAAATGGGCCGTGCTCTGTGAAAAAGTGGTTTAATGCATGTGCGCAAAGTGTCGTTCATGATTAGCCTGTGCAATCCGCACAGACTAATCAGGGACGACAATGTCCGCTTTTATGATATTTTTAGTTTCAAGAAAGTCTCTCCTTAGCAAAAATCAAGTTTAGTCGGAAAGTATTTTGAAAAGGAATTTATTACAAAGAATGCTTACTGACATTATTAGTTACTCCAATATAGACATATGTTGCAATGTGTGGCAAGCCAACAACAAAGAGTGTTGTTTTGTTGCATATTATAGTTATAGTTGAGTTTGGTATATGTGTTGAATTTAATTTAAAAAATAGTACGAGACATGAATTGTTTAAGGAAATGATGATTGCATGCTAAATGAAAAATAAGGCCAGCGTGTAACATGAACTTCAACTCCTGCGAGCACAATAAAATGATGAAAACAGAGAGTGAGAGAGAGAGAGAGAGAAAGAGGAGAGAGAGAGACGGACAGAGAGAGGGAATTTAGAGAGGGAGACAGAGAAAGAGAGAGAGAGAGAGAGAGAGAAAGTGAGTTAGAGAGAGAGAGAGAAAGAGAGAGAGAGAGAGGAGAGAGAAAGTGAGTTAGAGAGAGAGAGAGAGAGAAAGAGAGAGTGAGAGAGAGGGATAGACAGAGAGATAGAGAGACAGACAGAGAGAGAGAGAGACACAGAGAGAGAGAGAGAGAGAGCAGAGACAGAGAGAAAACATAGAGAGAGAGAGAAAGAGAGAGTGAGAGAGAGAGAGAGAGAAAAGATAGAGAGAGAGACAGAGACAAGACAATAGACATAGATAGCGAGAGAGCGATGATATATAGAGGAATAGCTAGATACTATACTGATATACTAATACGCGGATAGATATAGAATCTACGATCTCTACGTATCTAGAGCTAGATATCTAGAAGATAGATCTACTCCCTCCTCTCATCTCTCCCCTCTCTCTCTCTCTCCTCTCTCTATCTCTTCTCTCTCTCGAGAGAGAGAGAGAGAGAGGGTGATATAGATGTTTGCCGATTTCAGGACAGCCGTTCAAACTCCAAGGTACCAGGGTCTTTTCATATGAATACCTGTTCATAGAGACTTACTCTGGAATACTTCTTCATATATCATACAGAAAAATGTTAATCCCAGCTTCATAACTGCAAAATCTAATGGAACACGTAGTTGCGAAGAATGAACAGGCTAACAATTATAAAATCGTCAGCTGAATTGTGTATTTGAACGTTATAATAATATGTTTTGAAACTGTGTTTCAAACACCCTGTTACATATCAGATCGCGTTATGGGTAGGCGAAAATAAGAAAGCAATGGCAATGTCCTGAACTCGCACTGTAACAGAGATCTACGATAATTGTTTAAGTAGTCTACATTGATGTACGATTAAACAAATTGGAAGCTGAACGAAACATGAATGGATATCCCGCTGGAATGCAAGTGCTTTAAGCGTTCGGTATATTGATTTAATAATCGTTAACATGAAAACACCGCGTACAGTTACCTGCCATTAAGTGGGTATATTTCATAAATTAACTGTTAATGGAATACTTCTATTGGTGTACTCCTCCTACATAAAACTGACAGTTATCAAGGTCAAACACTTTCCGTGTGCTGTTTTACTAGTCGGATTAATATAATTGCGTGTCTTCTAGTATCAATTTCAAGAATAAACATTGTGCACTTATAAAGTATACATTTCTATACCATATATCATTTTCATGTTTAATACAACTAACTTCTGAATATATTTGTTATTTTGTGTAGATGAACACAACTGTTTGTAGTTGTACTTTTGATACTTATGTCTTATTTTTGAATAAAGTGATTGTCCCTTTCATTGTGGTAATGAGAACTTGATCATATAGACTTGCCAAAAATTAACGCAAATCAATATTTCTGCCAACATGCATTATACGCATTATACAGTTGTTGTTTATATGTATATACTGCGGAAACAATTATTGTTTATATATGCGTGACTATCTTTCCCACATGCCAACGCTATAAGATAGCGGAAGTAAATTGACAGATCTGATGATGTCTTTGAATCAATATCAATGATTTATAGTACGAATTGTGCCAATTTCGTGATCTAAAAATTTCTTAAAGAAACCAATACACGATCCAAATGTTAGAATATCAAACAAAAAGACATAAACTCAAGAAGAATCCGTATGTAGATAAACTAAGACAGATTTATATAAAGCTTCCACAATTGCACAGCAAACAATTATATGTAACAGGCCATTTAAAACGCCTGACTTGGATCCTACTGCAACATTTAGGTTAAGTTTTGTCGCAATTACACTTTTGAGTTCTGCTTAAAAGTCTTCCTATATAAATGTTGCGTTAGTATATGTTTAAGAGGGTATAACAAGAATGTTCCTTTATATTTGTAATTCATATGTATACGTACATAAGTGCATGAACCATACATATGCAATTAATTATATAAATATTATCCATAAATGGTATAATCACCAACATTTAATGACATTTAAACGTTAAAAAAAAAGTAAAATGCTAGAATTCAGGCTAAATTTTTGCAAGATTGTTTTGCTGGACCACAGCAGTTAACCCCAGCTGGTTAAATACATGCACCAACACTGTCGCTCTTGCGCTCCAATATCTTAAGTAATACGTGTTGTATGGGGTATTTCTGACGCGGCTTAAACAAAACCGTTTATATAATTTGGATGCGCTTGATAAGCAATCGTCTTTGTTATTAAATCAATTTATGGATGATATAATAATTGGAAGGACTGATTCAGAGAATTGAACGTTTATTAATTCCATAATTTAATAATATAAAAAATACTATTAATATATGTGTAATGTAATTGCGGGTATAATTGTGTAGGTGTTCATGTTATAACAACTAAATTAATATATCATAATTTATAAATATGAATAAATAATTAAAAGCACTTACAGTTATAAGAAGAATGTGTATTTAAATGGGTGAATTACTTCACTTTGTTCATTGAATTAACAATTAAGTTATCCTCTCGAAAAAAGATTAAGGGTCATTAAACATTAATTTATAAATTATATCTGTTTTCGTTTTATTCATTCAATACTAAATATAACATATTAATTTGATACTAAATATAACATATACACACACACGTTTGAATGTAGTTCTTTAAAGTTAATTTATAACGAAATGTAATCACAACAAATATTTGTTTTTTAACTGTTTTTTAGT
This sequence comes from Dreissena polymorpha, assembly GCF_020536995.1. Classification (NCBI taxonomy): domain Eukaryota; kingdom Metazoa; phylum Mollusca; class Bivalvia; order Myida; family Dreissenidae; genus Dreissena; species Dreissena polymorpha. Next base: position 114,590,030 of record NC_068358.1, on the reverse strand, counting down.
GAAATGAATAATAATGCGTGGGTACGATACGTTTCTGAAGTTTATTGAATTAAAACCATGAGGTGAGGATTTCAGAAGTGTTAATTTTTCAAAATCTTTTTGAAGCTCTGATGACGTATATTTGCAGCGGAAAAAAATGACTGGAAACAATAAAGAGTGTTCGGACACTTACAACTGGGAGAACAAATCACGACATGGTTTCCTGATAATGCATCCAGCGTGACTTTGGTTTAATCCTAGATTAAAATATGTGACATTCTCGAATGTATGACTTAATTTTTTTTTATATGATCGATTTTGTTTCCTCAAAATCGTTTGCCCGGTGCACTCATCGTCAGGTAAATTGACTGTTTGTCGGGATCATGATATATACAAATAACAAATATGCTCAAATCGACTCGAAGCCTAATATCGATGTAGTATCTGGTCCTTGAATATTCTTACGAAAAACAACGATCAGGTCAATGTTGTCACCAAACTACACATAAGGTATTCGAACATGTAATTAAACGTACGGACAACAGCGTGCTTCGAGAAGTCTTCGTGTGTATGGTAAATTAATAGAGCTACAGGCCTGCTGACGATTGACATCAAAAGCGGTTGTCTTTAAAACCAGACCGGCGTAGTGGCATATGTATTTTGACAATAATCTTTTTTCAATGTGTGTTTCTAACAGATCAAATACACGCAAAACTCCTTACATGTTCACCAGCATCATTCGAAAGAAAGTTTAGCAATGTATGTACTATTAGAGATATCGTCCAATCAAATGTTTAAACTAAATAATTTTGATAAAATATTGTCTTATATAAACTTATTCCATCTTCAAAAATGCTCAAATGCAAACCGCCATTCTACGTTATAAATGCATTAGCATTTTACAACAAAATTGATGAGCAATACGATGCTGATTTTTTTTAAATGATGATGTTCCTTGTGAATGTGTTTAATAATAAGTGTTTCATAAAATGTCATACCGTGAAAGGAAGTACCACACAAAACAATTAAATATAGTGCGTATATAAATGTTCACCCTAAAACCAGTCGTAATTTTCAGCTTGATGTAGGAATTATTATTCAGCATTTCCGTGTAACTCTCTACAACCTTACACAGGAGCTACATGGCAAGAATGAATTACTCCACATGCGTGCAACAAAGTGTCAATATGCGCAAATGTTATGATATTATATTATTTCATGTCCCTTTTATTTAAACTTCATAAAGGGTATTTTTACTCGGTAGGAGTCTTCCTTACTCGGAAAATAAGCGTCATTCTAATTAATTGAATCCTTTCTTTACGCATTCCCTAAAACGTCTGTAGAAAGGTTTTTATTTTACATTTCCTGTAACCTTGACCTGTTCACCTGATAAACCTTGTCCTCTAATCATGATGAATCAACTTAGGAATGTGTAAATAATGGATCAACGAGTTATTAATAAATCAAATTGAAACACAATTCATGTGTATTGCCCATTGAACTTGACCTTTCACCTTTTGATCAGAACATTTAAAGCCGTATTACGTATTTCAGACGTAATCGTCAACCAGTGAGCATGATCTTTGGTCAAAGGGTTAACTAATATCGTGGAGACATCTACCTCTTAACCTCAAAATTGATAGGCGATTTCCATTCATCCTAATAATCGTATCGTCTTGCGCGATCAAAGCGTTTTCAAGATTCCGTGAGGAAATTAAATATATATTGCCACCGACCATCCGATTGACACGAACAGGTGCATGGTGATGATCTACCCCTTCGTCAAAGTGCTACATAAATATGGCTGACTGTATTATACGAATATGGTAAATAATTTTCTGATCAGATTGCTGTGCTAAGGATGCGATTGCATTGAGACAAATAGTGTACTTTTGCAGGTATTAGTGGAATTCTTTCAAATCTGCATAAGATCATTCTCTTCAAACAATACTGCATTCTGAATACCACAATTCCTGAAGGAATTTGCGTTGTACCATAAATTCTCATTCCGTCTTAGCTCAATATGTGAAGATCAAACGCAGCAATTGATCACAGGTGGTAAGCTTGTGGCTATGATATAAATTAGTAAAAACATCATTTTGAATAAAAACTAGTAAATTATATCATAAAAATCAACTTCTCTGAAAAAGGTCACTATCAAATATATAAAACAAGGTATTCAACTCAAATTGACCCGAAAAACAGTGTTCATCGCTCTGAACAGCCATTACTTCAACAAGTATGCAGCGATTACCATGATCCTATTCAACGCAGCAATAAATTTCCTTTCTGAAAATGTACATATCTTGTAATATTTTTACAACTGCTGGGTCAACTTTCAAGAAATAACACGATACACAACTCCCGTGACTTACTCGTCACCAATCTTACCCGATCTAAGACTGAACTCTTCATGAAGTAAAGGGCATTTTCCCTGTAAGGTCACGGACCTCGGTACCATTATTCAAAGTCCTATAAAATACATGTATTGTATAGGTCTTTGCATAATTCAATAAAACTTATGAAACAAAAATTACCGTTCTTGCCGTTCCATAATGCATCAACACTAACTGTTCATCGCCGTTTGAAACCTGTGTTTACATACATTTCAACTGGCCGACATTTTAAATACACGAGTGATTTCATTGGTCCAACGCGAAGGTGTGTCTTTACTCCTCCATAGTTCATGCTTGAATCGGGTCTAATCGATGAGTGGGTCACGCGAGTTGTAATCATATGATAAAACTGATGATAATATTTCGCAAACAAGATACACGCTTTATGGTGTTGAGTTTGCAATCGTTTGTAATTACAAATATACGTTCTGCGAATAAGTGTTTATATATGTATACTTTTTTTAATTCATACTAGTTCAGAGAGAGAGAATTAATAAAATAATTATACCTCCATATCCATTAAACAGTTGTAATTCTTGCAGTATGCATAAAGAATTAGTATAACTTAGAGTTGAAAATTAGTCGATATGAAAGCAACAAGAATGGTCAGATAATCAAATTGTATAGGTTCTATTCCAAGAAAAGAATCAAGTTGTCCAGTTTCATATGTTAATATATCCTTCAATGATAGCAAACGGGTTGTTTTGTGAAAACATTGCAAAACGGGATCTTCTCTGCTTCTGTCAGTTGTTAATGAGTTTTCTTTAAAGTCCGAAGCAATATCTACATACTAGTGTGCATTGGTTGTTTCCCACTTTATTATCTATGTATCGACTTATCGGTTACAACAACAGCAGTAAACACCAGGTGGTTCAAAGCGTCCGCCTAAAATGTCGCTAATGCCCGAACAGCGTAAATAGCGAAGTATGTAACAAATGCAATATTGGATAGCTGACGCGGCTTTTGCAAAACGGTACATACAATTTGTATGCGGCCTAATTGATCGTTTTATATATGCTTCATGAATGCTTCGTGTATACTAGTAAATCACAAAATGTATTATGTAAAACTTGATATGTTATGTGCAATGCATTACCTTATTAATGGAATAAGTTATTTTTAAGTTATTAAATTATAATTGTTATGGTGATGATTTGTATCAAAGTATCAGTACAATTCCAAATTCAAAGCTTATTATTAAGTGTTCATACTCCATAAAAGACATTAGTATCATTTTAACAAACGAGATTTAAAATACACATTTTTAAATATTAAAAACACGGTTTGCCACTCACGAAAAACAAATTAAGAGTCAAGATAAATAATCCTAAATTTCCAATTGGAATTAATAATTGTATCGGTCGTCTTTTTCTTTAATTTTACAATTTATAAACGCATGCAAAGCAAAATGTTCAAATATTTCCTAATGATCGATATACAGAGCCATTAAATAACACCCCAATAAGTAATCTAAATTAATTTGGAGTATGCATACTTTGCTGATATTATTTAAATTATCAAACTGACGAATTAACTGCGATAGTGTGATGCAATTAATTTAATTTAAACGATATATATTTTATCACTAATGCATTGATTTAGGAATCACAAAACAAAACTGGTAAACGCATTGGGAAAATTAGGAAAAAAATATGTACTCTATTTCACACATTTGTGGGCCATATAAAAACGCTCTAAAAACGCTTAAGGTTTAATATTTGTATACAATATTCGTAATTTAGAACATAGCTTAGTGCATATGATATGTCATCTATTTTGTCATGGTAATAATATCATGCATAAGGTGCAAACAGTATAGGGTGAACTACTGCATAGTTTTGAAGAGGTTAAAAAGCAGAGACGAAATAAAATTGTTTCATAAATAGTTTGAAATGGACTTCTGAAAAAACATTTCGACAACGGTGTTCAAAAAAGTCAAATTGTTAATAACAAGGTAAGGCAACACAATAGCATAATCAAGCATTAAATAAATAGCATATGTACACATTTTTAGCGACTATATATCGATTTACGTTGGAACGATTGTATTTGCATAACACAAAATACTGTTACGTGGTAATGACTTTCATAATGACATTAATGAAATGTGTAAATGACTTTCGTCTGTAACTTGAAAATTGTAAGATGAAAATGTGTGACTGCCTCGAAATTATTAGGTAAAATGATTAAATTTGTTATTAAAACCAATAAAAATAAAAGAGATATTTTCATTAAATGACAAATTGTCAAATATAATGTTAGGTTAACGAGGAAATATGTGCAATATAATACAGAGATATGTAGTGCATATCAACAATTAAAATATGGGCCGGTTACAAGTCAATGAAATGCGTGATACGAATCGAAAGTAAATGCTTCGTATTATTGATACGATGGAAAGAAAAAGCAAGGATACAACTATCGGTACACACTAAATATATTTCTATTGCAATTGCATTTTAGATTTAGAGGGAAATCGATTTTTGACACACCATACTATGTATTGTCAGCTACAGTCGAAAACTCTCAAATATGGGCTTGAATACTTCAATTCCACGAAACAAACTAATTCATGTGATAAAAGGTTGAAGCATTTTTAGTTTGCTGAACAGTTTCTCGTATTGAAAGGCCTTGTGAACGTTACCTTTGTCCTGAAATTCGATAGTCATCTTACTTACATCACAGAAACCAACATAACAATTTGCATAACATCCTAACGCGTTGTATATACATCGTTAAAAATAAAATTTACACGCCCGTTAAAACATGACCATTAACTCTATTATCTTCACACATTGATCTCCAATTTCAATATCCGTATTCTCTTCTTCTCATGTAACCGTATGAAAAATAGTGCACATTTTAATTACTCGCCCATGTAAACAAGACCTTTGACATGCATACCTCAAAATCGAAAGACGTCTGTCCTTTATCACAATTAACCGTCAATATGCATGAGCTTAGTTCAACGTATATTACAAATCGATTGGAAACACAGAAGTAAACATTACATGTTAAAAAACCCTGCTTCATTGACAATTTTTATCTTTACCTAAAGTATGTATGCGTCTTTCCTTTATCGCTTAATATAAGAAACAGGTATTATAATTAATACACGATTTGGAGTTAAATCGTTCTCTTAAGCTCTTCCGAAAATTTTTTGATAAACGGGCCGAACGACCGAACATCTGACCGATATTTATGCGCACAACGATACTCTGTATATCCGCTTCTTCGAAAATGTATTTATAAAATAAGTAAAATGTTAATATCTAGCATGAATAAGTGTCTTGAAATATGAGGGCGCATATCATCGGTTTGCATTTGCAAGTATTTGAGGAATTATATCAATGCATCAGTCTCCTTCAAAAGACATGCCTCCCAAATACTCCGAACCCCGACAGACAACATCGTATATCATCATTCCCTCCCAGCCTCATATCAGACGATCAAAAGAAGCATGCTGTGGTTATCTATTAACAAGCTAACGGATGTATAATCATCAGCTGAATTGTGTATTTGTACTTAGAAAAAGGTGGTATGAAACTGTGTTACAAGCACCATGTTAATAACATGTAACACTTATGTTTGACAGCCACAAAAGTAAAAATCATCCAGCAAAAAGAAGATCCGTTGTTGAACCATTTAAGCACTATGTATTAGAAGACAATTATCAATCGGTTATATTTAGTTTGTGTATACAAACAGAAATTTTGTCAAAAAGTATAACATTATTTGATAGGAACTAAATACCGCTTAAATCGATTCGGAAGCAAAAGATAGAGAACGGTAAACAACCATCATGATACAATATTATTTATTGACTACCCAGTAATGTGTAAGAAAGCGTTTAGTTTTAAGTTATTAAATGAGGCACATGATGTATTTAACAATACAATTTATTATAGCTGAATTATATATTCATTTAAACCAGGCGTGCATAACCAGTGAGAAACAAATGTAGATGTTCTAGATGTATAACATTTTGTCAAAATATATTCTTATAATGCTTCGTTTTATAGAGCAATTAGCTGATTATTCCACGATAAAACGTTCAACAGATAATAAATGAGCTCAAGAAAGAAAAGTGTTCATAATTTTACATCATAATATGTTATGAGAGAATACATTAATAATAAAGTGATTTTCAAATCAAATTATAAATGACTTTGTATTCAATTGAAATCGCTTTAAAATGTTATACATACTTTAATTTATATGTATGTTAATGACGATGAGCTTCACATGCTTAAGTCAAAAATAAACTATTCTGTTCTGTTCTGTTCTGTTCTGTTTTAATAACATTGACGGTATTGTGATATTTTACCAGGATAAATATCGTAGTTTGTAATATGTGTGATATTTACTTAGATTTCATTTTGATTTAAACGTATAACGCACGGTGTGCTTATTGACTGTGATATAATTAACTTATGACGCAATTAGTTGATTGATATTCCCCATGATCCCACCAACTGACTGTTTTCATAGTCCATCATTGTAACACCTTTATCTCATTCACCAATTAGTTATAAAAATCCCAGACAGTTTGACAGAATTAGCTACTTTTATTTATTCTCGACCGATGTAGAAGATATTCTATCCGAAGAAGAGCTATCATATCATATCATAAGGGCCAACATATTTCACTATCAAAGGAAAAGTATAATATCGTTTTGGTGCCAACAGTGCAACTTAATGAAAAACATGAATGCCAGTTTTATTTTGTGTGTCCATTTCAAAGAAACACTAACACATTATTTGACTGGATCTATTTGAGTGGAACAATTCTTTGGTCTGTCTTCGATGCTGTTCGCTTCATTCGCAATTGATCTCGAAAATGAAATCAAATATATTTACCTTTAATTAAGCGTCGTCGACATCATATTCCCTCCTAATGTACGATGATGACATCGCAATAGCCGCGAACGAGAACCTTCAGCGTATCCTAGATGGTCGTTACAACGCATGCTATTCAAATTGAAGAAGGTACTGTTAAAATCCGTTGTGCATTAAACCCGTTTTGCAACACTTGAAACTCGCTTTTAACTCGTCCAATCCATTTGAATCAATTAATACAACAGTGATGATTTTATTGCAAAACGGGTTTATTAAAAAACGGGTTGTTATAAGATTTTCACATTGCAATAAGACACTCAACCAGTTTTGCAATAAAATTATTGCAAATAAATGTGCGATATTGCAAAACGGGTTTATTGCCAAACGGGTTGTTGTTAAAAATCCAATTGCCATAAGACACTCCGACCCGTTTTGCAATAAATTTATTGCAAAACGGGTTTATTGCAAAACGGGTTGTTAAAAGGAAGTCATAGATTGGGGTATGGGAAAGAACAGAAAATAACTCGTGTACTGATTAACGATATATTCAATGCTTGAAGTTTGCTCGATTAACATAAACAGCTGATGCATAAAATAAATGTAATGGGACAATTTTACAAAAATAGGAGGATGAAAACAATAACCATAGCGATACAAGACTTATAAACATGTTATAAGAGGTTAATTAATATGAACAATTTATTAGATAAACATACATTCATTGGTTAACATTCAAAGAATTATATCCAGGATGTTTTTATTTATATCATGTAGTTGTTAAGAAGTTTGTTATAAGCTATATTTACATTTTGAATGTTACAACCGTTGCAGACGTTGGATTAGCGCCTATGAATTGTAAACGGAAAGCGTTAAGGTCTCATATTCCCATTATAAAATGTTAGAATAATACTTGTTTAAGCATTATCCTGTTGTATGTAAGTTTGTTTTTTCCAAATTATTACGTTAAAAACATGCTAAAATTCACGCATTTGTGTTCATGTGGCTATGATGTGTTATGTGCAATGAAATGTTTAACAAGTGTAGGATAAAATGCAAGCCACATCTTTGAATAACAAAGCTGCATAGTAAAAATTAAAATAATTTAATATTTAATACGTTAGCCTGTTTATCTGTGGAGCTAGGAGCATGCGAGTTTCTCATTCGTACCACCTGGAGATGAGATATGCAGACCTATTCGATGATGATGTTACGGGTAATAAAATGTGTCAGCTGTTGAAATGTCCAAATGAACTGATGAATCACCATATACATCAAATTGCATACGAAGAATATCAATCACCCTTACTGCATTTCATTTGTTATCGTGGTTGAATAAGGCGGGACAGGTTTTCGTTAGATAGAGTTCATTTATTATCAATAAGCACACAGCCCGATCAATCGATCATGATAAATAATTAATGTTAGCAATTGCAAGAATTGGTTGTGAATGCCAGTTGCAGAAAAGCAGACCGGCAGTTGTAGTCTGACTAGGGCCCCCCCCCCCCTGATGGAATTCATCATTCAATCTTTATTAGCGTGACGTCAAGTTTGCGTTTCAAGCTTTGTGTAGGAAAGCGGTGACAAGTTGTGTGCCCAAGATGATCGTATTACAATTAACGAATGTAATATATGATTTACTTATTTTGCAAATCGACAGTAGACGGAAACTCAATAAATGTTAAGGTTGTTCAAGGTTGGGCCATTAATTGTGTGGATCACGTACTTTTAAAAATAATGATATTTCTTTGATAAGGAAGCTGATCCCATCATCATTCATTCACGAAATAACATCAAATTATACATGTAATGGGGGAGAGAGGGGGGGGGGGTTGTACCGTGTTGAAAAAAAAACGCTCTTATTTTCATACCGCCAGTTGATTTTCATCCATTTCTTTTGAAAATGAAGACAGAACAATACACAAATGGTATGATAAATATACTACCAGGTTTATTACTCGCAAAATAATTGATAAAACAAATCTTTTTGTAAGCTGTGTTGAAAATGTAAATTGTTCAGTAAACGACAGAAAAATACAACTTTTTTAAAACGAAATACTGCTGGATGGAAACAATACATTCAATCCGTATAGTTTTAAGGCGTTCAGTATTCATTTACTGAAATATTTGAGTGTCAAGATAGCTTCAGCGTTCTCTTTGCCGTAGTTTGCTTAGTATGCAGCTTTTGATAAAACTTCGTAACAATAGATCGTTGCTCTACTGATGTTATACTCCGTTCGTTATTGAAGGAGTTCTGCGTTTTAATATACGAAATACGAACACTTATCTAAAAGTTGTTCATGTCTCTCTTTAAAATACAAACGATGTTTGGCAAAAGAAAACCTACAAACGCATATTTCAAACCATATTATAATCAAATAATACTACTGATACAGAAAGCCAGATCACAGCGAAACGTACGTCGCATATTTAACAGTATTCGTTTATTATAAGTCTACACCACAAATGATGATATCACATTATAGGTCACGTTTGTATTAAATTTGATTAACTTAATAAAAGTTTCTTTCATTTTTTTGGTAAACTGTTTAATGTACATGGTTCAATTACAAGCCAAAACGCCAAACCGAGATATTTGATTAGTTAAAATACGGTCGCATGCGTCTTTAATGATATATCAACTGAAAATAACCGCCTATGGGTTGTCGACAAATCCTACGGTGAGCATACGTAAGAATTTGTTTTTGAGATTGAAATCGAAGTTAAAGCGTGAATGATATTTCATACACTGTTATTTATCGGATTATTTGAAAACAAAGCTCTAACGCACTCTCATTAGCGATCAATATACTTGAAGCAAAAAGCAAACAAATTGAAGTTTGAACAATGTTTTGTACGTATACAGTTAGTGTACCCTGAGTCTTTGTGTGCAGACTCATAACGTAAAAGAGTTGTGTTAGTTATATTGTTCAAGTGTTTTACTGTTCAATCTGTGCTTTTCCGTTTGAAGTTTGAAGTGTGTTCACGGTTCCGTCGAAAGAAATAACGGCTATGCATTTGTTATGTCCACGTGGATGGGAAACAAGATTGCCACTAGATGCCGAGGTCCAGGAACTTTATAAGAAATTTGCGTTTGCGGTGTGAAATAAAAGGAGTTCATGAGAGAAGAATGCTGCAATTAATATGTTTTTGCTTAGATATTAGACTGGCTTGATGAAATTAAGGGTTGTTAACTGTTTGAAATACGACTAAATCATAAAAAACGTGAATTTTGTTTTCATTTAGCTGAAAACTATCATTTGGCAAACCTTCTAAGCTTAACCGCAGCTTCAGAACCATGCGTTACCTGGCCGAGTAGTTTGAAAGTATCTGTGTTATACATGTTTATTGGTGAGAATACCAGACTATTATATGAAATCATGAAATATACAGAAGATAACAATATCCCTGGACTCTTGATGACCATTGACTTTGAAAAGGCATTCGATACCCTTGAGTTTGATTTTATAGAAAAAAAAAATTAGATTATTTTAATTTGGTACAACGTTAAAAACATGGATTTCCCTTTTCCTACATAATACCTTAAATCAATGGGGTTTTATCAGAATGTATTACAATTGAAAGAGGCCGCCGACAAGGAGACCCAATAAGTTCGTATATTTTTATTCTCTGTGCTGAAATTTTGGCAATTAAAATAAGAAATTGTAATGCAATTAAAGAGATAGTGATACAAAACATTGAATATAAAATTCTCAGTTTGCAGATGACACACCTCTATTTCCAGATGGCAACGATGTCTCCCTTTATGCTACCCTTGATCTGTTAAATAACTTTGCTATTTGTTCTGGATTAAAATTATTTATGACAAAACAAATTGGATTGGTTCCAAAAAGTTCAGCATACAATAAAAACTAAATATGAACTAGTATGGGGCACAACTAACTTTAAAGTATTAGGAATATTATTTGATGTTGAATTTAAGAAAATGATAGGCATAAACTTCTCCAGTAAACTTGAAAAACTGCACAATATTATAATTTTTTTGGAAAAGGAGAACTTTTAAACCCATAGGAAAGATAAGTGTTGTTAAAACACTCTTACTTCCCTTTTTTACACACCTGTTTATAGCTCTTCCTAGCCCATGAGAAAAAGTATTAAAACAGATAAATAGCCTGTGTTCAAATTTTGTATGGAATGGGCCAGCAAAAACATTCTATTGCTGTTGAATCATATGATGATGGAGGAGTGGCCATGACTAATATATATGCTTTTGAAAAAAACAATGAAAATGACATGGTTAAGAAAAATTGTATCAAGCAATGGAAAATGTTTCAACTGGTGTATTCTATGTTTGTGAAGAAAATGTTCACTTTAGGAAAATGTTACATAGAACAAATTATGCTAGGTTTAACAAATTGTGTTTTGAGAGATTTTCTTACTGTCTATATAGAGTGTAAACAGTACATTAATAAACAAAATATCAGTAAGGATGAAGCCATCCTTGATATGCCTTTATTTTACAACCACACTTTCAAGATAGGTATGCATTTTATATATAATAAAAAAATATGTATGACAGGGAAATAAGATATGTAAGGGATATAGTATGCACTTCTGGAGAATTTTTAAAACAATCTGTATTAGAAAATCTGATTGGTGCTAAAACTAACTTCTTATTTATGAAGGCTTGATCAGAACTGTGAAGGCATTTATCAGATTATCAGTATTTTTAGTTATAGGAAATCTAAGTATACAACGTACATTTATATCATTTTACTTAAATAAGATAGTATTGGGTCTTAATCAAAATAAACTTGTAAATAAATGTTTTAGCTATAATGCAGATGTACCCACTTGCCATTCAAAATGGAATACACTTTTTTAATAACATTGAATGGTAAAATGTGCATACACTTACTTTTACTATATCTAGAGACACATACACTCAGTGGTTCCAGACAATAATTATACACAGAATTTTAGGCACCAAATCTTTGCTATATGAAATGAATATTGTTAATGACAATTTATGTTGCTTTTGTAAAGAAAATGAAGAAACCATATTACACATTTTCTGGGACTGTATTTGTACCAAGATAATTGTAAATTATGTTGTAGATTTTTTAGGATTACATAATGTGCAAAAATATACAGAGATTTCCTGCCAAACAATGCTATTTGGGAGTACAAGCAATAACATGACTACTATTAACAGTCTTATCCTAGAAATCAAAAAGTATATATTTGAATGCAAGAGAAAGAATTTACTTCCTTCAATAAAAGGGCTGAACAATAATCCTATGCTTAGCATGGGAAATTCAAGCTAAAACAAAATATCAAGTAAAGGAAATACTAAACTGGGCAGTTGTAAAGCTATTTGTAGATCAAGAATAATCTTAGTGTAAATTGTATTGTTTTGCATTAAATGTTTAATACCATTACTGTCTGTTTAAATTATATAATTTTTTGTCCAAACTCCAAACTATCATAACATATCATTTTTGTATGTTTCTGTGTGTGTTTGTGTTTGTGCATGTTTGTATCTATATAATGTTATGCATATATTTTATATACTTCTATTATAGCAATACCTGTTTATTATATCAAGCAAGTTGAATTGTTTAAGAAACTCCTTTATATACTAACAAACTCACATGTAAAATAACAATTAGTATTGTAATTAATGGAGGTGAAATAAAATGTTACCGCATTAATTTTTTTTTAATAATATTGATTTTGTACACATTAAATTGTATAGTTATTGTTTGATAGTATACGTTAGCATTGGTTTATTTTTTTTGTATAGATCAATGGGAAAAATGCGAAAGCAGTTCGGTGGTGTTTTTTTTTCTAGTGGAAACAGTCATGTTTTTCTTAGTTAAATGATTGCAAAAGTATTTTGTAAGACAGTTTTAATTGACGACACTTAAATAGAAATCTCCATGTACTGTATAAACTTAAAAGAATTCACTTTGAAAATTCGAATTAATTATTTATGGTATTCACGTTCTATTCATAAGATTGAATACAGTAAATTATGTTTGTATCTGTACAATTTGTATCAATCAATTTAATGATGTATTCTTAGCATTGTTGTTCATGTATTGTAAATAGTTTTCCTGTATTTGTTTTAACAAAGTTGCAATTGTGATGTTTTTGTATATTGTAGTGTTTCTCCCTTCTCATGCCGGTATTAATGATGCATCGGGATCATATTATGTTTATAATGACCTCCGCACAGTATTCCTTAAATGTCCTTTATTGTTCAGCTGTTCAAGTTTGTTAACTTCGTTTGGATTGGTCACATTACCGTTGTTTCATTTACATTTTTGTTTTATATACTTTATTGAAACCTGAAAGAAGTAACAATAAATCAATTTCAAACTTTAAAATGATGAAGTTTTTCAAAATTATTCTGCACCTTTTGATTTAATGAATTCGTTTGATAAATTGCTTATGTCATGCTTTACAAATATTCTTTCAAAAAATCTAATTTATTTGTATTTAAAGCGTTAACTTATAAAGTTTAATATGTTTGTATTTACTAGACTTACGCCTAAATTGTTTCCCAACACATTGGAAATCATTGGCGCTTATCCGAGGGAGAGAGGATGGAGATTCATTTTATGTATATTCGTGTTAAGGAATGTCTGATTTATGATTGTGTTGCAACATATAGTACATATATAGTTCTGAAATATACACACAATACTTGACACAATACAATTTTGAACGGTGTTGCCAATCCATACTCTGAGGTTAAATGACATATATCAAAATAAACTTATTCGCTATACTATTGCAACTATTTCTCAATTTCTTGTTTATATTTTAAGATGTCTTGACATGTTTTATTATACGTAATCCTCAATCGAAAATGCCTGAATTTTCATTCATTATTTGTTATAATATTTCAAAGTAGACTTGATTGTCGCTTTGGTATTTCTTCTTTTTTTTGGTATTAAACGGCAATATGCTAATCTGTTATGTTGATTTATAAAAAAAATAAAATAAATTATAATAAAATAGGTGAATATGGTTAACTTACGGCATAATTAAATGTTTATATGTTAATGAAACTATTACATTAAATACATTACATCCCAAACCCGAAACGCACTAACATAACAAATAATAAAAAGGAGGTGTTGATGAGTGTTTGGATGCTGATTTTTTTTAAAGATAGCAATGCATTTGTGTTTAGGGTTAGCATTCAACGATACTAAACCATATTATGTTGGTGGATTAAACATAAATCACAACTTGTCATTTACAAATATATTAAACCATATTCAAAATTAAGTGTTATAGTTGCAATTATTAATCGTTCGGGAGAATCGCTTTTCCCAAACTCAGCTTTTCACCTTAGCTGACCTTTGTATGCGCACAATCAATTTGAATATAACACTTTTCGAAATAGAAAACGTGCAGTTTAGAAACACTGTTCACTTTTACATTAATCATGTTATTCAATCGACCTTCTATTTTTGGGGAGTATATGGTATGAAAAGGGATACCACATTGCGTTTTGCAACTACGTTAGCTGCGTGTTCGGCATGAAATTATTTTATCTCTAATGATGAGTGATAGAACTGTTTCACACTCAACAGTTCGACATCAATACAGTTTGTGTGTGCCCTTTATAGTTAGAGGATTGTCTCAGCGCCAGAGCGTTTGTACTTAAAGGCTGTGTTGTAATATTTAGTAATTACTACCAAATTGGATTCTATTGACTCGTATATTCTAGATCATGTAAGTATTTTTGTTAAATAACCTGATACACGCCTTGACAAAAATATTTTAAATTGTTTTTAAAATAGACCGTTTAACTTGTAAATTTATAAAGCTTTAAACAAGACGTCGTTCCAGCAGTGGAGTCGTTACTTCACTTTTATCCATTGCATTCCAATCATAGATTTTTTATGTCTTTTAAACAATTACTGATAAGCACCCGTTTCTATTAATTTAATGAGACATATTAAACCATATAGACCGATTTATTAAACCTGAGCGAGATGATCCACGGGATATTAACAATCGAATCGAATAGCAATGTCCGATAAACCACTAAAACAGGCCTGTGCGAAGAACGCGCGTATACAAATTTCATATATGTACGGATGATTCGTGTGTTGCCGGCTGACATGTATGCTTAATTTTTTTCATTATTCTAGTGTTTTTTTCTGCTTTATAACCATAGATGTCTGATCCATAATACTTAACATTAATATATAACATAAAAGTCTGATCAGTAATATCTTATAAATGAAATTAGCTAAACTAATCTGGCGCAACACCCCGTTATTCATTTGCGTGTGATGCAGCTAAGAACTGCGCAGAAAAAAAGGCATTCGCTTTCTTTGATCTCATAGATATAACTTTTGATCGTTCATCAACACCGATCACAATCAACGCCGTATATCTTTTTTTATAGACATTCTTGTAAATTCATAACTAAATAATTTATCTTCTGCTAGTGCAGATAGAATTTTACTGTATAAATATGCTATGATTGATGTGGTTTATTCGTCTCATGTATGACCTGTAGACAGTAAACCTTCACTTGTGTATGCAGCTGCAAATAGTGATTATGCAGGTGGCTCTCTAATGTGTATGTAATGGGTGTGTTATCTAGTGATGTATATTTTTAAGTACCAATATCTGACATTTGCGCTTATTTTGAAATAGTTGGTAATAACTTAATACGAAGCATACTTGTTATAAAGGGAAGCAACTCTTAAAAATACCATTCAGGTAATACGCTTTTTGTATATAGTTAGTTTAGTTCATATAGTTTTATAATGCAGTTCACGTTATAAGTATGTCACATTGTCAATTTACGAATGAAAACAATCGTAACCTGCAAGTTGCAGATTGTATACTAAATTTCTTGAGGAAGAACATGAATATTTTCGTACTGTTTACACTGGTGAGATGAGTAGATATACTAATTTTAATTGCATTGTATGTTTAGATATTTTACTGTTTAATGCAATTACTTATATTCCGATTTGAATTTTGTATTAAAGTAAAACATATTACCGTTACCTGCTGAATTATTATAAAGAAAAAGAATAAAACCAGGTAAGCAAAACGTTTTTCTTCTTCTTAAATCGGCATGAATTGGATTAATGTATACACATTATTTCAAATCAGTGACATGCAATTTAAGTCCATTCAAGTCTTAGATGTAGATTTATTTATTAAAAATACGTGTGTGTCAGATTTAACCCACCGGTCGTAATTAAAAATGCGTTATCAAAATAAAATGCTCTTTGTGTGGTGAACGGAATCCTGAAAATCAGGTAATTCATCGTCAGAGTAAAACACCCACAAGCAATACTCGTTATCAATATATGTACATTTTTTGAAAGTATTTATTTAACAATCAAAAATGATATACCCACGATGCTTAATATGTAAATTAAAAAAAAACTATTGTTAAAAAATAGTGTTAGGCAATGGTGAATAGTAAATAAGTTTGTCGTTAACCAGTCTGTCTGCAGAGCTGAACCTGTTCGAATGTATCAATATTGTCACTTGCAAATGACGTATGCAGATGGGAAGCGGACAACGACAACGAGCGAGGCATGGTAAGTGTAATGCGCATGGGGGTTAGAGGGTGAGGGTTAGGGGTCGGGTTTGGGTTAGGGTCAGCCTAAACCCATACCTTAACCCTAACCCGACCTCTAACCCTAACCTAACCATAACCCAGGGTTACCTCCCCAACACCATGCCTCGCTCGTCTTAATTGTCCTCTTGCAGATCTATTCGATGATGATTTTGCGGGTCATTAACAATGTTAGCTGTTGAAATTAATGCATAGTATATTGATGAAACATCGGATAAATTAAAAAGAATGAACAGAATATCAATCACTCTAATTGCATATTCGTTTTTTTCATTATTGCTGAACACGGCGTAATGTTTTATCTTTGAGACAGCATGTATATCTAGAAGACAGTGTGATGCGTGTATATTTAGGAGACAGTGTGATGAAATAAATAGTGAAACGTATAATACCGGGACCATAACATGGAGATATGTGTTGCACTCTATAGTACTGCGTCATTGTTCTTTTATAAGATACACTAAATTTTATTCCTAACGAAATATATTTGTATTACTTTAATGTTGTATTCACGGTTGATTTGTTACTTAGCCTGTAAGAAAATGGTAGAAAAGTGTACGTATTTTACCTATGCACATACAAGCTTTTATTTCAATTTAGCAAACATCACAGTCGTAACGTTGTTGAAAACTTGCGCCCGTGTAAATGCAGAAATTGTTTTACATTCATTTAAATGTTTGATTGTTTGTTGATGAATCTTGATTTCCAAATAAGTTGTGTTTTTCTGTATTACTAACAATATCCTTTCTGACAACACATTTCAGGTTGCCGTCTTTAGAAGTATATACCAAGTAGTTGTCGTTATGATTATTTTAAATATCTTCCGTTTTGGACAAAAAGGACAAATTCAAACTTTAAAGAATGAAGCGTTTAAATTAAGATATGCTTATCACACACATATTTTGTAATATAAACGTTATTATTATGTCTTACAATCTCGTGAAAACGCACGAAAACCTAATATATTAACACAAGTTTAATAAAAAATACGTTCGGTAAAGAGCATCTGCCTCCGGGATTTCAATAATGTATCAATGTTGACACCTGTCGCCTGGTATGTCGATTTAAACCACGATGATGTATTTACAACTTGGGGATTATGAACAGCGTCAGCTGTTGAAATGTGCAAATGCATTGATGAAACATCAGCTAGGTCAACTATTATTAACAGAATTGCAATACCTCTAACCTCAGCGTTTATTTATAAGTATTGTTGATATGATTCATTTTTCAGCGACCGTGACGTAATCAAAAGGCATTTTTATAAGAACGCGATGATAGCCTTTTACCTTGACATTGTTGTGATTTTTTACGCATTAAATTTTACTCCGAAATAATAAAAAAAGTATAATAATAGATGAAAAAGGTTATATTTTTGTTGTGTTGATAAATAACGCAGTGACATATTCAAAGAAAAGTGAATGCAACCTTTGTTACTATTATAATGTGGAAACAAGTTGTTTCGAACAGGCGGCGCCGATGCGGATTGATTAATAAGGTAGAATCATATCAGATAAAACGCTTAAAATGTTGTTAAGAACAGTCAACTGTTGCATTTTTTTTATAATTTCGAGTTTGTGCATTTATACACAGCACATAGCTAAATTATTTGATTGAAAATAACTGATTATCTACTTTCCATTTTAAACATATTTGATCGTTACAACATGCACATCATTTATCTTTAATATAATGTTAGCAACGTTATATGTAGCGCTATGTAAATGTAAATGTAATCACTAAAAGCAAAATACTTAAGTTCTTTTTTAAATTGTAATCGTCTTAAATAATGACATGAACAATGTCACATGCATACATTGTTGTTAGTCAAACAGTCTAGAAGGGCGAATTTTATCAATACAATGCTAACAATTTAGTTGTATCTGGAAGCAATTACAATATCTTACATTCTCTAATAAATTAAACATCTCGACGAATATTGCATAATGTCTAAAAACGTTATCGTTTTTTCAATTTTTACGCTATAGCGCACTGCTTTTTTTCTATTTTTACTCACATCTCAATATTGAGCATTATACATTAAGTAAAATAAAAAACTCGCATTTTAACTAAAGGCATTTCCAGTTAAATACTAAAAGAAATGTTGTGTTACTCGCATCATTGAAATATCTTTTAACTACCCCCATCAACAGAAACATGCATCAAATAAATTACTTGTTCTTCCCAGATAACTATTAGACACGCATAATGCAAAGTATTTAACCTTCGCACAAAACGTGCATAATTAAATACGTTAATCTACACGAATCATATATCATTCAAACAACTTAACCCACCCACAACAACATTTGATATGCATCATTCTACAAACTACTAACCCTACCCAAAACGCCATAAAATAAAACTTAGATCGCGATAGATCGCTATTTTATTCGTAGGTCATTCTTTGTTATAAGATATCCAACGCACGACAAGCACACTTTACATCGCCTGAATAGTTATCCAAATCCTTTAAACATATTGCTTATGTAATTCCCAAGAGTTTTGCACAACAATGTTTATTTACTTTATTCACGCGATCCCCCAATATCGAGTTATATTTTTTTAATAATAAAGAACCACTGGTCTCTCCTTAACACGCAACACAAACGCATAGTCAATAATTTGATAAATACGAACATAAATTAACATGGAAAGCATCACGTAAAAATTTGCTGTTGCGGCCTTTGTTCAGGAAGAATTAGGCATCTACACCTATTTGAAATGTACTTGCATTAAAATTAATTCCGCTAATTACCATCGGTCGATTAACCTATTATTACTTTTCTTGAGCAACCTTAGACTTCTGTTTAACTGACAGTAACTGACAAACGCTCAAGT
Source organism: Dreissena polymorpha (assembly GCF_020536995.1). Lineage (NCBI taxonomy): Eukaryota > Metazoa > Mollusca > Bivalvia > Myida > Dreissenidae > Dreissena > Dreissena polymorpha. Next base: position 114,570,386 of record NC_068358.1, on the reverse strand, counting down.
CGAATAAGAGCTTGGAAGAATGACCCAAATTAAATGGCCATCATGAAGCATTCGGGAGGAGTTACAGCTAACTTTCTGCATTGTGATTTTCAAGTAGGGTCAAATTACTAATTTACAGAAGCAACATGTTGATATTAAGTTTTCAAAAGATATTTGAAGCCGTTAACCTGGCAAAAATGATAGTATGAGCAATAGTAAGGTACATGCAAAACTAAATGTTTCAGACTTGACATCATTGTTAGAAAAATAACTGATTGAACTGCATTTTCAAAAGACACATTTATGTTACCATCGATTTTATTTACATTTGTATATTTTCACAAGCGCTCTTTTGAAAAGAAACTCCAGACAACAATCAGGAACAAAACACTGAACATACGGACGTGTGAAACTATCTTCCTCGTAGAACGACCATTGATTCCTCATGGTAGGTGACGATGTTGGGCATTGGTTATAGTTACATTACTTGACAGTGGTCATCATAAGTAAACTGACTAGAGGACAGCATGTATTTGCCTGTTATATGAAAGGATTGCTTAACTTAAGCGTTATGTTCGTATGATGTTACTTAAAACAATTATATCTTTTGTATATATTTTGCACTGATGTTTTATCAAAGCCGTGTTTAATTTATAAGTTGTTGCAGCGAGTTCAAACGTATGAGATATATAGAGGTGAAATTGTAAAATTATCTTATGTCAAATGAATACACACACAATAACTGCTTAATATATCAAACACTGTTTTGCACAAGATATACATATACACGCTATGATATAGTTTATACATAATTATAATAACACATAATAACACATAATTTAACTTTATTCAGATTTGTTTATTATTGTTTATTTTTATGTGAAAAATTCTGATAAATAAGTCTCTGGTAGTTTATTTAAAAGTCATTTCAAGTTAATAAGATACTACAAATTCTCTTCGGAATGATAAGCTCACTTCAATAAAACGTCTTGATCATACTTGTTAATGTGTCATTAGCGAAATATGCATCTTTGATAATTTGTTTGAATTTTCTTATGATATATGCTGATTGAATATTATTCAAACAACTGTTTGAGACAATAATTGAACGATACTACCTTATATCTTCAGCTGGCTGTGTTTTACAATCATCTCTTCAAACGCTTTATTTATACAGGTCTTAAGTACTTAGAACTTCCTAATATTTCACTTACATCGCGGTTTTATCTCCGAAGATGAAAGCCCGGTTTCCATAAAACATTTTTATGACATTAAAGCAAAAAAGTAATTCAAATAAAATATGAATCAATTAAAGTATATCCCCAAAAGTTACAGTTTGTGTTCGGCAAATTCGGGCTTCGAAGGGGACCACGGGCTTAACATGTCACAAAAGTACAAGTGACATTTTATATTTTGTTGAGTCAATGCAATGGCTTTATAGTTTAGGTAATTATATAAAATGTCAGTAGATGTGCCTGTGGTTTGAGGGCAAGAGTTTTGTGACATAGTACCGGTTTTGAATCTAAATATATGTGAGCTGTATTATATGTGTTTTTAGATTTTTGTGTAAGATGAATACATTCGTAATAATTAGAAATGTACAGTGGTACAGCTGTTTTTGTATGTTTAATAACATTAATTTAAGTTAAATATGTTTCAGCTTAACATCATCTTTTCGTGTTGGTGTTAACATGACCAATATAACTGAATAAGTGTTATTGTATGATTTATTTTAATATGATCATTACTTATATGCCTATATTGTGAAGTACATATACTAAATATGCGCTCTCTTTTATTTGTAATAGTTCATGCAGTATAGGAAAATAAATATGAGTTAAACTGATGATATAGACATTTATTAAATAAGAGAACTGGCCACCAGTGTTTTCTTCTTAAAAGTGAAGCGAAATAAGCTGCTTAGACATTAAAATTAAAATGAAGAATAAGAAGGTTACACACGTTTTAAGGCATCTGTATGTTATATATTCTTAATATACCCGATTATATTTTGTCTTAAACTATTCATATGGTTCAATTAGACGCAAACAATTATTACACACTTTACACAGGTGCATTAAATAAAATAAAAAAGTGGACAATTGCTCAGTGACGCATCTTCATATCTGTAGTTATCTCGTTTCAACAATGTGTTGTGCAATCGTATTTTCCAGGCATTGTGTGTTATGAAATTATTCAATGTTTAGTTATCAAGTGCTTCACTGTCATATTGTACAATTATAGTCATATTCCGTCTGATACTGCCGATTTAACATAAAATATTGAAAAATTACTCTTCCGCTTAGATATGGAATAAAACTGACTTGCAAAATGTTTTGTCTATATTATTGCTTAATAGTTTCATATACAGTCAAATATGTCCATTGTATTATAAAGAGTCATGTCACTATTAATGCATAGACCCTATATTGGATTTATCAGTATTAAATGTATACAAATTTGGGTCGCTACGAATAGGTATTATTAAACAAAACACAAGTAAGGAACTTGAGCAAGTTCATATATAGAGCCTTAATGCAGCCCCACCTAGCTAACTAACCCTGGATATTCGAATATTAACTAATTAATTTTCCTTGATCTAATAGTTGGGTAATAAACTCGTCTTTTTAATGTTTATTGACTGTACTACAGTCCACTCTCGTTATCTCGAAGTCGGCGGGAACAAGAAAAAATATCGAGATAACGAGAGTTCGAGATATCCGATTAGGCGTTTTCAAAGAAAAAGGAGACGAAAATTTACATTGTTTTTAATATCTTAATACCTACTAAGTGGTCTAACTAAAGCCGTCACCGTGTGGCCTAATACTATCTACCTGATATATACGCGTTTTTACGAAGCACGATTAATTTTGCTATTTAAATGCTTAAAATGACGTTTTAAGTATTACAGAATTGCATGAGTACATGAACATTTTGTAGTTTGAAATGCAAAGTTCAATCGACCGACAACTCAAAACTACTTTCAAGTTAGCCATGATAATGGCTGTTGGAGTTCAATGATAGAACAACATTCTGCAAATTTGCGACGGTTTATATACGCAAAAATATAACTCAATGCAGTTTGGAATGTTGCTTGTAAAAACAATAAGTCGTTCGGCCTTTCAGCAGGCTGTGTATTAATTGCAGTTTATTGATGTTAAAGTGACAGGCCTTACTCAAGTGTTAATGGCTAACGACATTACACACGTGTGATCATTGATGCAATTAACAGATCAATTTCCTACCGCACAGTATTGGGAGCAGCCGGCCAAAGCGGGACGGTGAAGTATCAAAGAAAAAAGTTCTCACCTTTGCCGACACTGGAACAGTTATTCGCACTTCGAGATAAACCACAGTAAATACATGTAAAATCGGGACTCGGGACCAAATTTTATATCGAGATGTCGAATTATTCGACATAACGAAAATCGAGATATGCGATGTTTATTTATATAAAGAAGGAAAAAAGTTGGGACATCAAGATTACTTCGACATATCGAGAATATCGAGATATCCGATGTCGAGATAACGAGAGTGGACTGTATATTCATCCTCCACATTCGTCTGTACAAGTGATTATTACATTCACCTTATTCATCATCTGTATATGTTAGCCTAGCACAACTTAAATATTATTGTTGCATATTTTGAAAATTGTTAAACAAAAATCAATTTTTGTACAATTACTTTTTGTTTGTAAATTATCTATGTTGTACAGTTTAGTATATTTCCAGTAATTCGCGTATAGTCTTAATGCATGTTCCAAGTTTAATTATCTTGAACACAGTTGTTAAAATATTAACTAAGTTTTCTTCATTTTTTTCATATCAACTTGTCTTGAATAACGTTTAAATAATTGCACTATGTTTATGGTTTTCATCCTCCAATGTTTTTTATGAAAGTTAATTACAAAATTATTGTTTTCATCATCTGTATATGTTAATCGAGCAAAACAAAAACGAATACTATGTTTTTTTTCTTTCTTATTAATATTTGTAGAACAAATCTTTATTGTGTATAACTTATTAGTTAAATTCATGTATGTATGTATATAATATTTACGCGATCAATATGATAATTAATTTACCTTATTTGTACTCACGTTGACATTATGCTTTGCATAATTTTTGTGTTAATGACAAAAAACTGCAAAGTTTACGTCAATAAAACATTCTGTCTGTCTGTCTGTCAAATTAATAACATATGAAGCTTTCACAATGGTTTTAATTGAACAAAGCAAATAACGAAAACACTTTTGCGATTGTGTTGGTATTCTTTTTACCACTTAACATGATGTGTGCACGCAATTGTTTTTTTTTTTGCCTTGGGATTACCGAAGTTCCATTATCAAGTTATAATAATTTCATTTTAAACTCTGTCATTTTTGCCAATATAAATCATTAGAATCAAAATCAAATTTAGTTTAGTTTTTAATGGGCTTGCCGAAATTTTGATTTTTTATCACCAACTATAATAGATGAATTTATTGTTTAAATATATATATATTGTAAATTCGATGTAGTTTAAACCCGACGCAAAATTAGTGATATGTTTTGTGTTAAGAAAACGAAATTAATAACTTTGCGATATGATGTTTTGCAGACATAGTTATCACGTTGAAAAGCTAGATATGTTCTCATAATGAATATACTAAAACATTTGCACATAGCCTATTCACTTAAAACAGAAAATTGGCTTAGGGTTGTGATTGTATTTGTAAACCACATACTTGTTTAAGACCTCATAATAAAAAAAACCGATAATAAACTGGATTTTAGCTGTAACTTTTTTCGATATTCGAATAGTAATGCAATACAAAAATTACAATTTTAAACTGTATTCACGTGTTTTTCGTTATTAAACGTTTCGCATATTTAACCCAAAGGAAACTTATTGTATGGAACGCCATAACCGTCTTAACATGACAAAGTATAGTACATGCCTATCTTTATCAGTATATGATGTTGATTTTACATTATATGATGTAATTTTGGCATTATACGTCAATAATTTATGATAGTATGGTGTTAATTAACCACGATATGATGCTAACGGTCCATTATATAATGCTAATTGTTCATAATATGATGCTTACTGTACATTATATTATGATGTGTTTCCATTATATGATGCTCATTTCACATTATATGATGCTCATCATCCATTATATGATGCTCAATCTCAATTATATGATGCACATTGTACGTTATATGATGCTCACTCTCCATTATATGACGCTCATTGCACATTATATGATGCGCATTCTCCATTATATAATGCTCACTCTCAAGTTTATGATGCTCACTCTCCATTATATGATGCTCACTCTCAATTATATTATGCTCACTCTCATTATATGATGCTAATTGTACATTATATGATGCTCACCCTCCATTATATGATGCTCACTCACTATAATTGAATGTGAGCATCGTATAATGGAGAGTTAGCATCATATAATGGATAGTGAGCATCATATAATGGAGAGTGAGCTTCATATAATTGAGAGTGAGCAGCATATAATTATTATGAGCATCATATGATGGATAGTGAGCAACATATAACGGAGACTGAGCATCGTATAATGGACAATGAGAAGCATAGTATGGTCAATGAGCAACATGTTATGGACAATGAGAATCATATAATGGACAAAGAGCATCATATTATGGACAATGAGCAGCATATAATGGAGAATAAGAATCATATAATGGGCCGTGAGCATCATATAATTGTAAAATATCCTCATACTAGCGTTAATTAACAACGTTTAATGCCAAAGTAACATCATATAATATATATTCAACATCATAAAATTATATATATAGTCATGAAATATACGTTTTCATGTTAAGGCAGCTATGGCGTTCCATACTCCAGTCCCCCAATCATGTTTTTAAATATTGGTCATCCTAAAATATAATCTAAGCATTGCATAATAATAAATAATGAGCATACAATAAAGAACTAGCCACATACTATTGCAAACGGACCAGACATCATAATCAATCATACATTGAACAATTAGCATCATATTATGGACAGTGAGTATCATATAATGGGCAATGATATTCCTATAATGGACAATTGGTATAATATAATGGACTGTGACCATCGAATACTAAACAGTGGTTTTCATATTATGGAGAGTGAGCATCATATAATGGACGATGGGCATCGTATAAGTGAGAGTGAGTATCGTAAAATTGAGAGTGAGCAGCATCATATAATTGAGAGTGAGCATCATATAATTGAGAGTGAGCATCATATAATTGACAGTGATAATCATATAATGGAGAGTGAGCAACATATAATTAAGATTGAGCAGCATAGAATGGAAAATGAGCATCATATAATGGACAATGAGCAACATACAATGGAGAGTGAGCATCATACAATGGACAATAAGAAACATATTATGGACCCTGAGCATCATATTATAGTACAATATCCTAATACTATCGTTAATCAACAACGTATAATGCCATAGTAACATCATATAATATATATTCAACATCATATACATTAATTAAATATATATATATATAGTCATGAAATATACGTTTTCATGTTTAAGCAGCTATGGCGTTCCATATTATTTCCTGACTTTGTTATTCATATTATCGTTAATCGCGCCAGACACTACGTTGCTATCGTATTCTCAGATTCTATTGAGCATACGGTAATCAACTTTTCACTTTCGGAGCTTAAATGTCGACCAAAACAGTTATTGAGCCTTTAAAACAGACACATTATAATTGATTCTGATAGAAATTGTGTTTATATGTTTGTTTTAACTTTTATTTTATAAAAGTGTGTTTTAATCCAAATAATACTTGAGCAAGACGTTAACTTCAAAGACCTCGTTTACATTTTTTATCAAACATCTCTAAAATGGCATCCTGATTGTTTCGAAGTGCAATCAAAATTCAATTCATCAATTCATTAACCAAAACGTTAGCAAGGATGTTATTGTATCGAAGCGTTAAGTGAGAAGTGCGTTCACCGCCCGACTGAGCATGCTCGTAAATAATTGAATAATGCAATGATGGCTTCGATTGATTTCTTTCTAACTTGCCGCGTCGAATAATCATTAAATATTCATCTGAATGTGTTTAGAAAGCATAGTTTGCAAGAAGGCAGGTGCCGTTTGATTACTTTTGCTTGATAAAATGGTTGATGCAAATGAAATGAACTGAAATTATTGAGCGGCGTTAAAACGTAAAAGTTAAACAACTGTTGAAATGTGTTATTTAATCTTAAATTAAAATGGCATTATGGCCCGTGCATTTGTAAACCGAAGCATATCATTCTTCTTTACTACGACACAATATTTTAACATGGACGTAATAGAAGTATTAAGCTCGTACATGCACTCTATCGTCATTACTACTAAGTATGTTAAAGGTTGTTGTTGAAATTTTGCAATATAACTTAGTAAGTATACGTCTTCTTTTGTAGTGATGAATTCAAACATAATAAATAAAAATACATGTATATTTGTGATTGTATTATTATTTTAATCAATTATATTAAGTTTAGCAGATAGTTTTCAAAATAAGCTCACAGTTAGCGTTGTGAACCTCATGATTTAAGAAACCAATCACGCAATTAGCGTTGTAAAACTACTCATTAATGGCATTAATTAGTGACAAACAGGAGCACAGCATATAATAATGTTGTTGTTGTTTGTTTGAATTTTAAAAACAAATAAGTTCCCAAAAGAATCTTAATAATTTGTCAGATTTATAATTTACGCATAAATTTATTGTCATTTACACCCGTTCTTGTGAAATAACTGCACATCGAAATATAATACCGTTGTTAATTGACCGATTAGCGATGTTGAATTGAACAATATTTATTGAGTGTTTTGATATTCATGTTGTTAAATTAAAGATTTTTTAGAATCATATGTATATGTATTAACATTTAATCAGGAGGAATGTTAGAAAAATACAGTATGAATTAAATTATGTAGAAAGGAATTAACAACCTCAATTGGAATATACATCGATATTATGTGTAAGTCATAATACAGTATGAATGAAATTATGTAGGCAGGAATTAACAACATCCATTGGAATATACATCGATAACATGTGTAAGTCATCTTCAATCATTAATTATGTAATCAGTCATGTATCTAGTTGATTGTGTATGTTTGTGGATATTTATACAATGTATGCCAGAAATACAGGTGTAAATATTTACGCCTGTAAGTACATTTGAAATATAATAAAATCACAAGCTTTCAAGATAATTGCATCACTCGCATTTTATTTTAACACACATTCGTTATAAAAATAAAACAAGAATACCTGGTGTAATCAGCTTCGTTTTGTTTCGTTGTTAGGCAAGTCCGTCGATATTAATGTGCACATATTTTGCTATTTAGTGTAACAATGTTATACGTCTTTAGCAGTATATTCCGTCATTAACGCTAAGTCTGAAGAATACATTTTAAATCTTCTTCATAATTAACCGTAATACCTAGTTCGGTACCATATCAGTAGGAACAGGTATTAAATGGTCATTGAGGAGGATGTCACGGGGAAACTTACTTTTTTTCTCCTTCACTTCGTTCGTACCGAAAATAAATAAATTCTTTGCTAACTAGCAAACAAATGACAACAAACATTACAACAAACACCAAATGTAGAAGACGGTCCGCTTTTATTGTAGCCGTTTCACCAACAGGATTAATGTAAGTATACAAGTGCATTAACAGATCATAGTTCTTGCCAATTCAAAACCCAGGTACAGAAAAAATCATTCTTAACCATGTAAAACATAATATTGTCACACAAACAAAGCATACAATCTACATAAACTCCAAAATATACACATTATTTATTAAACTAGGATGTGTATAAAATGCAACATGACTCGCCAAGGAAACACCAGTGATAAAAACCCTTTTCGAACGTCTAAGGAAAAGACTCTTGAAACACGTGCCCGTTTGTCAAAATGTCATGTTGCCGAGTGTTGGGCCTCACCCATACTAGTAGACTAGAAAAAATTAAATGTCATAAACACACCAATTCAACAGCATAATTCTATATGAAAAATGTACATTTAAACCTGAAATAATACTAATATTCTAAAACTAAACATGAGGATTATAATTACTGTTACAAATATAATGAAACACAACGTGTGTTCTCTCCAGTAAGCGAACCTCGAATGACGCTATACCCGTCAAAACTCACAAAAATCCCGTGCATTAGTAAACACGCATGTTTATTGAACTGTGACGAAAAGAATAGCAATTATGCACTGACGGCATCTTGAGCAAGTCTTAGGTGGTTATGTGTTGTTGTTTTGTATATGTCAGGCATTTCGATTCTCGTTTAGAGATGTTTTGGTAATTAGAAGTTTACTCTCGGTAACTGTCATTGTTCTGATCCATTGTGTTACGAGAGTGTCACTTTATTTATAACAATTATGAGTCTGTTGTTTGTAAATACATTTTGTCATGAAATGTTATTTAACCAATAAATAACATTAGAAGAAAATATTGATTGTAATAAAACGGTTCTGTTGTTTAAGTTGCAATCGAACTGTATGTTATTTAAAGTGGAAAAAAGCGGTGTTTGTTTCTAACACTAACTGTTTGTATAACACTTTATTTTATAATAAAAATATTCAAATGTCCATTTTACAATTCTGTATCGAAATGATTAAATAAATCATGTTTAAGGAATTCAAAAACAAAAAATATACTAATACAATAAAGCGTTTGAAATTGCTAGCATACTGAAGTGAAGATTTTATTTGCAAAATCAGTTCACAACACCCCTCCCCCCGTTGCGATCATCAAACAATGATAGCTCGATTTGGACACATCACCGTGAACGATTCTCTGTGCAACACTGTGCTTCAGTGCAGTCTAAAAGAATGTCGCTGTAAAGGCGTAAGAAGAAAAGCTGGATCGACAATGTGAAAGAGTGGACGTCCCTTCCCACGCATGAGCAACTCCAAGAAGCTCACAACAAGCCTGTCTGGCGGAAGATTTCTGTGTCGTCGTCTCTTACCCCCACTCCGAACGGTTAGACCGGTCATGGGAATGTTGATGATGATTGCAATTCAAACTGTGACGGACGAATTAAATACTTTCTAAACCAAATAATTAAAACAGATTGACAAAATTCCCTTTTTTTGCTATAGAATGTCTTACATGACGGTAAAAAACTTGATATACATGGTTTGCTGTTAAAAGAAACTGTTAATATCCGTAGGCATTGTCAGCTGAAGACATTTATATTTAGACAAATTTGACACACATCGCCACTCGCGAATGTTTACAATATGACTGCCATTTTCAATCATTGAAGTAACACGGAATAACTAAACATTTGACAAACAATGATTTTGATGATTAAGAATACATGTAATCTAATTTATGGAATTACTAGTATTACACTGCTATTTCAGACAAGTTACTAACATATAGTCTAAATGAAATGATTGCGCGGCAACGATAAATATTCATTTTGCCGTTGCTGATTGTACTTGTTATAACTTTGATTAACAATCTCTATGTCGGTTTGATTATGTGCCCAAGTATTTATTACATTCCTCTATCACTTGCCCAACTTAAGCCAGCTAAATGTATTATCTTGCATGCAACTGACAAATATCTGGTTACACACGCTTAACTATGCTATATTAAATAAACGTGTTCACTGTCAGTAATCCGCCAAGTCAGGATTTTCGTTAAGTCGAGACTAACTTTCTGTAAACTAAAATTTCATTAAAGCGGTGTGTGACATGTAAACATATAATCCGTATATATTTACCTAATGATGCAGACACCGTGTGTAAACATTTTGCAATTATAAATAGAACTGTTGCACATGGAATAACATTTATAATTTTCAAAACATTAATTGCACACAACAGAAATATAAAACTTCTTAAACTGTATATTAAATGCTTATATTTATACGCTCATCTGGTCCATGTAAGCAACATACACAACATACACACATTGTTAAATTATCAATTAAATGTTGTTTTAACATCAATTTAAAGTGCAGTGTTATCAAGGAAAATGCAGCGTAAAAAATATATCTTGAAAGAGTATCTATGAGTATTTTAATCGGCAATTATTTTTATTAAATAACACCAACAATAAAGGAACCTAAAGACAAGTTACCATTTAAACAAGAGCTCCACAGTCGGACAGATGCCCCCCTCCCCCCAAACAGGGCCTTTTTGAAAATACCAATAAGTATTTAATGAAACTAATTCAACTAATGTTTAAGTCTCTAAATCAGGCAATATTTCTATAATTAAACAGAATACTAGATGTAACAGAGAAGAGATGCTTTAAACGAATTGGTCTACCGACAGACCGACATCCAGAAAACAATTTACGCCCTCTTTTTAAAGCTGGAGGGGCTTAATCACGTTGCTGTGCGTGGGAACGACATTTAAGACGTGTAGTTCGTTGTGTTAGCTGTCGACATTCATATTTAGACATAATTGACACGCATCGTCTCTCGCGAATTATAACAATATGATGGTCATTTTCAAACATTGAAGTAGCACAGAAAAACTCACGTCTGACAAACATTAAAAAAAATAAAATATTAAAACTGGTAGATATCTTTCAATGTATGCTTTTTAAAGTTAATACAGCAACCTCGTTGACACGGAATCTTGATATCTTAAAGGAGCAATTACTCGCATAATCATTACGTATGGTACAAAATAATATAGTAAGTCACGTCGTTTCGGGACCTTTTATGTTACTTGAGAAATGCTATCTCATATTTTAATAGGGCGTAAGTCTGGTAAAAAAAGTCTGGTAAAAAATTGAGATATTTTGGCATCAGACTTGTAAAAGCATCCCCCTTCAACAAGAATGTACCAGTAAGTTGGCATAATCTTGATCAACAAATGGCAGTATTTGGCAATGACCACATACATATAGCTACAGCGGGCATATTTCTGCAACCTAGTATATAACCTGAAGTTCGTTCCAGATATAGAACACGTTTGAAAATAATTAGGTAATACATCCATGCAGTTAGCGTTTGCCTACCAGAACAAATTTTGAAAATATGCATACATTTAATTTTTCGATATACTTAGTATAAAATTATGTTGTTTGTACTGTAAAAAGTCTTGCACGAAAGATAATGACCTGAGTGTTGACAATCCATTACGAATTGTGCATATGGGAGTAATTAACGACTTGTGAAGTTTGCGTTCGAGTAGCAGTATTTAAACATGATTTATTTATTTTCGTACACAATGTTACCAAAGACGAGTTATAGTCTAGCCTTAACTAGTTTCCTTTGCTCAATGGTAACATTCATTCTATGTAAAACAGGACTGTATTGTTTAATTTAAAATGAAACATAGAATTGCATATCGATGGTATATCCATAGTATTCAATTAAAAAGGAGCATTCCATGAATAATCCTGCAGGGAAACATTGATGCTCCATTAAACTGGTTTTACATTTTAACATCATCAATAAGTTCTGTGATAAAAACACAATTCGCTAAGTGTATCCCATATGTATAAATAATTAAACGATATTATAGGAAGTGCGCAACCGTCAGAAAACGTCACTTCTAAACACACATGGCGATGAACATGACAGGTATTTAAATAAATGCAAAATAATCACCCTGTGCTTTTGCATATGTAGATTTGTATGGATGCAATCCGTTAATTGAATATTAAGGATATTGTTGTTTCAATTTTAAATGAATGTATAAAATAACATAACACTACCATGCAAAAATTGAATTAGTATGTCTTAAAATTATTTGACAATGAAAACTGCAAACAAACTGTGGACAATATTTTAAGCAGGCAATACAAATCCTGCTCGAAATTCTTCACTCGCATGATGTGATGGACATGTAGCAGGTTGCACGTTGGGTAATGCAAATCATCTTTCAAACGAGTATAAATAATTTCTTTGATTTCAAACGTAACCAATTACCAGCTTCATGCGAAAGCCTTCTCCGGTGTCACAGCACAATACTTAAACTGTATTTAACTTTCCTGACATGAACATCATCGAGGAATTAACATGTCAGCGTCAATAAGGACATCGCTCGGTTTTCGTTTTAACGGTAGACATTATGACGTTTAGATGTCAAGTACAATTATATTCAAGTCTCAGGAGTTTAGTATTTATGTTATTACGAAACACAAATCACGCGACATTGACGATTTTTATCTGGATATCACGAAACCCGCCTTGGTAATTAACGAGTAAAAAATATCGCTTACTTAAAAGTATTTGCTTTATTTGATAACAATTCATTGAAAGTACTGAGGTTCCCTATCGTCGGCTATCATATCGGACACAGAGATTTCATTTACATTATATTGCCAATTTATTTACTTCGCGAGAAAATGAGAATCTTGCATAATAATTCAAGTGTAAATTTTATTGAGCGGCGCGCCTCGTTAACCGACCGTGAGCGTAAATTGTCGTGAGAGATAAGCCTGGGAATTTCAGGGACGGCTCTACCCGCTTGCTCTTATGGAATGTTTATTTAAAGAAAGTCTCTCCTTAGCGTATATCAAGTTAGGTTTTGTCCTGATTAGCCTGCGGAGACTGAATATGCTGGTATTGGACGACACTTCTTAATAACACTCATGCACTACGTCAGGTTTTCCAAGAGAGGCTTTTAGTTTATCATCATTCGCGACTTATGAAAAGGTATGCATAATCGCATTATTATCAAACGTTTTTATAAATGTTATTAAGTTTCGCAACAAAATTCCACTTGAATACTTTTAAAACAGTAAGGGTTAAATCTTAATAACGATAGGAATTGTAGAAAATATTTGAATAATAAACTCTGTTTAACTTCCACGCCACATAACAGCTCACACACGAACGGGTTTAATGAAAAATATTGCTTTCTGTTCATTGTGCTACTATATGATATTTGCCGATGCTTGAAAACATTATCAATCAATGAGCTTTTCGCTCGAATATATGCACGTGATTCTTCTTATATATATAATGAGTCTCTTAACATCAGCAAGCCAACCACTGCTTATTTATTAACCATGGTTCTGAGGACTAGCAATGCACGACGTTTTTAAAATATCTTAAATATTATACAAACGAATATTGCAATAAATGATTGAAATATAATGTATTTGATCCAAACAAACATTATTATGTTATCGTCAGATATTTAAGAGCGAGTGGTTATCAAGAATCGGAACCTCTCTGTTGGCATGGCGTTCATTATGTCGTAAGGAAAGAGATAAAGAGAGACAGAGAGAGTAATTACAGAAAACGAAACAGTACAATTTTGTTTTTTTCAATTTTTCAGTTATGTAATGCTGATAGGAGAAGAAACAAATATATTAGATAAATATACATGCTTTTCGGAACCGGATCTCTTTATACACATTTAATTCATTTAGCTTACAACACTTTTTTATATTAATGATGACAACTATGATTACATAAGCAGATGTTGAATGTTTGGGAGAAAAATGCGCAGTTGCTACTTTTTACTTAAGCATTTAAATATTCAAGAAATATGAAGGGCACAAATGTGTTTCTGATTGGTCATATGAAACATCATAAGAATAACATACTTCATTCTGGTCAGTAATTGTATTTAGTGAATCGCATATTTTAATTATTTTAAGGTGGTTTTATAATTAATTAAGTTGAATGGAAACTTAATTTAACTGTTAGTCCATATTAGAGGATTTTATAACATTAAGTTATCAATGTGGTAAACCCCAGTCTATTCAATACAATTCTGTTTTGGTTTGGTTAACGACTTCTGTTTCAAGTTCAATTCAAAGATGTTTGCATATTAGATCCAATGAATAGTGTAAGTTATATTTTTTTCAGAATTCACTATTTGTGTTTATAATCATATTTTGCGATATGCTACATGTTTGTACTGCGTATTCGGTGACTTTGACTTCAGTCTACAATCCTTTGAGAATTCAATGAGTTTGAGAATGCATGCTCCGGTCCCTTTTTTAAGTCGACGTCGCTTGATGTATTATTATATTTGCCCGGCGGATATAAAGATGATAACATGTTACTGTCTGTCGTTATGCTATATGTGAGGCTCAGAGTAATTGAACGCATTTTAAAACTCGTAGGGAGACTCATCAATTACCAAACGATATGGTAGTAACCTGTCTATCTGTATATCATACCTCGATCAAAACAGATTCTTTTACATAGATAATGAGTTATAAAGGGTTTGACTGCACGCCATTTTCGCACTTAGATACTATGTTCAGGATTTCATATATTAAGTGGACATGGCTATTAGGTCACACGTTTTACCTGACCTAGCTGTTCATACAGCCTTAATAAACAGTGAGCATGATATGCTATAAAATAAATATATTTAATTGCTTAAATTGCAACTTCATCTCATTCATATGATAAGCAAGCGTTGATCTATGTTTTGGATAGTTCGTCCATGCCTTTATGAAACAGATATTTAAATTTATAGTGTATGTGGCAGAGGGTTCAATGTTGAAATTGTATATTGTTTGTATCGGTCTCATTTGGTACACAGAAAGAAACTATTATCTTCAGCATAAATTAAATGGTGTTAAAATTGCGTTCGGTGTCGCTATGCTTTGTTTCCGACACCATTTTGTTTGGGAAGAAGACGATGGTACTGCAATAATGTAGTTTTTAATTATGATTTATTGGTATCTTTCTAAATGTTGTACAGCAATTGCGGCGTTTTTTTTCACAAAAATTTTGAACATAAAATGTAAACGTGTGAATATTCTGCATGATGTCGATAATAATAGAACTGTCAGTTATTCATTAAAAATTCTGTTGCTTAAATTTAGCCCGGGATTGATTGTATTTAAAAGTAAGAACTTTCTCAATTTTTTTAAATAAAAAAACATTAACTGCATTGCACCGAATGCTCATCTACGAAATACAATTATTATTAGAGCGTTGTTTTTTATTGACTGTCTTTTACTAAACATATTTTGTTAAAGGTAATGCCCATCTTTTGAGGTCGCTTACATAAATCAAGTAATTACTATTCCTTGGACATATTTCGCTACTGAGAACAATTTAAAACCGTGTAATGTGGCACATGTAAATACCGCAAGAAAAAATAACACTGTGTCTCATTTAAAAACACAATGCTTATCATACAATTTTAAGAATAATCACTGCTTGTGATCAATTAAACATACAAACTATTGTCTTTTAAATCTAACATAATTGCATCGTTGTAAAACATTATTTTACGGTTGTACACATACAAACAGAATTCATTTTTACAAAACAATACACATACTAATTAGTGTATTTCTTTATGCCAACATTAGACAAACATTGCATGCGCTAAGATATGTTCCCACATAATTCATTGGTGTCAATATGTTCAATTGAAGAGTTAATCAAAGTTTATTTTGCATTTACAGTATTTCCCATTATAGGAAATATATAACTTTTGGGAACAAACATGTATATATATAGTGCATTTCATATACAAAATTAATAAAAATGATATTTATATACAATGAAAATGTGCAAAAATAGTTTCACATGAGTGTGTTTATGAATATCATGGAATGTAAATTAGCAACCCGTTAATTGAACTTTTCCGTCATTTGTCAGCTTGTGTACACAATAATATTAGTCACAGCCTTTGCAAAAAACACTGATATAATTAGTGACCACCACTGTCTATTGCAAATTTGACCACTTGTTGCTTCCGCACCAGCGCCTCGTTTACCCATGTTTGAATCGCCCTCTGTAACATATAAATTATCAGAAATCAATAGATGTATTCCAATAGTTTACATTGTACGAACATATATAGTGGCCTTTTTCATCATCATAATATTGTATTAACAAATAAAGCTTAGTAAGCGGGGTATTAAATATAATTATATGCACTAGAATCAGACAGTTGCAAACACATATAACATAAATATCAAAATATTGTGATGCACCTTTAATATCTATAAAAATTAAAGTACCATTGAGGACAATCACTTCTGGCTGGCAATAAGAATTTCTGAATTTCTGCACACGTATTCACCGGAATCCTTGAGTTTGCTATACCGCACTTCTAAAACGCTTTCTAATTTACGTCGTGCCATAAGCGTCTCCTTAGATATTAATATTTTGTTTGATATCGAGCGTAACCAATGTCCATTTCTAAACCAGTCTACGTCCTGAGGTATATCTGAAGTTCCAGTAACTTTTGCACACAAGTCGAATTGTTTCACCAGTATTTACGTACTCTTTTCCTGACAGGAGAATTTCTGAACAGAACCATGTCATCACCAATAAGGCACACGCTTTGTTATCGTGTAAACGATAGACATTCTGACGGTAAAATGTCCGTCGTTTATTTAGTCGATTCCAAGGGGTTAAAATATATAATACTGTGGACGAAATTGTTGAAGGTCTCATCGTTTTGTATTGACCTAAATAGTATTCATGAACTTTATCTAAGATGAAACTGTTTTACAAAGTGCGTTGTGTAAATTATCATAACGTCAGTACCTGGCATGGTGTAGTCCGGATTCCTTATCGCGACTTAAAAAATAAAACAACGGGTGTCAACTTTAAAAATGACTAAAGATGCGTTTTATATGCCTTATTCTATGAATGATACTGGCTTAAAAAAAAGTTTCTTAAATTATTTATCATTTCAAGCTAAAAACATTATATAATCAAAGCACTGAAGCACTGAAGTTATCCACTGTTGTCGTCCTTGATAAGCTTGTACGCATTGCACAGTCTAATCAGTGTGCACAGGCTAATCTTATTTGACATGCATTAAGCCCCGTTTTTCCTGAAAGCAGCCAATATGTACAGATTTCAATGCTACACACTAGACTGGGACTAGTCGTCTTACAAGCTGGTAAATACACACAGTGCAGTAGTAGAGCAGACGCTCCTAAGCATTCGTCGTCTGCAGTTCGGACAGGCAGCGGTCATCGTTCCTAGCGTTGTGAGTTACCGTCCTTAGCGTAGCTAAGCACATACTGATTTGAAAACATGCTCTGTAAATTTAGTCGGCCGCTAACGCGACCAACTAAAAACCATATCAGACAAATAGTTTTCAACTTTTATACACGTCTAATAGTAAATAATAAGTTGTGTTATATTAACCATTACCGTTTGAATCCCTTGATATGTGTGACTGCGATGGCAATGTTTCCGGTCTTTCTGAATCACAAATACAACACTGTATCTTAAAAGAATGTTTGAGTATCTGCATTTGTAATTACACCAATACGTATGCAATATGATTTTTAAGAAGTATAACTCGATGTGTTTGTCATGTGATGCAGACTGATCTGTTTCACGGTCCGCCCACAGACCTTGTGTAAGGATTGTTTCGAATGTCATTCACCTATTTCAAGTGGGACCATTGTCAGTTACTGGCTTTAGTCGGCACACATTACACTGGTAAACTGGCTTTAAGTCTGAGTAGGTTAACAAACAGCGGAAATATGAATAACTACTTATTTAAACGGCGAAGAAACAAAATAAACAAACATACACGTTCTAAAATCCTATGCATTACATAAAATTATAGCTGTTTGAAAATAGTCATTTTCGAAATTGAAAAACATAAATGTAGTACAATCATACTATAATATATTGAAGACTCATACACTAGCGTAGTCCATACCTTCTATCCGCAGCATTATGTGCCTTACGAGTTTATCTCTTGAGCTGACTTGACATTCGTATACACCCGCGTCATTTTGAGTCACCGCTCGTATCCCCAAATTGAACTCCCGTCGCTCAGGCGCGAATGCCACTTCGTATCGTGTATCTGGTGCATATATCATGTTCCCTACTGATATCGGATGCGGCTCGGCCGTCTTTCGCCAAACAATCTGAAATTAAAATCATACACATAGTAGTAAAACAGTTTATAGCAATGCTCTGTTCTAATAGGCATAAGTTCTAATGATATAACAATGACTGAATAAACGACTGAAGATTATATTACACCTTCGAAAAGACGTGATCTTGAGTTAATATTTTTCAAATAACGTGAAAGCATATGATAAAAAAAAGAACATAATATTCACACTGACAATTACAAAATGCTGTCTGGGAAATCACTAATAAACATATCAAAACAAGAAAGCAGACAGGATATGTTCCTGGCAGACGATTGACATCGTACTGTTATAT
Organism: Dreissena polymorpha; assembly: GCF_020536995.1. NCBI lineage: Eukaryota > Metazoa > Mollusca > Bivalvia > Myida > Dreissenidae > Dreissena > Dreissena polymorpha. The sequence goes on along the minus strand of NC_068358.1, from coordinate 114,551,235 downwards.
TACCGCTCAACGTTTCGGAGGTTTTTCAATAATTTGCTGATGTGCTATTATGTTATTATGAGTTTTCGTGCACATCACAGAATTTATACTTCAAACTTGGTATTGTTTATGTTACTTGTATTTTAAAAATATTCCAAGTGTCACTGAATGTATTTGCAACGTTGTTTTATTTATTTTACTTTTTATGCGTATGTGTCTATGGTTTTGATTATTGAAAACATTTTGTAATTACATAACGTGTTATTTAAAACGGATCGGTGAATGTTATCATGATCGCTTATCGATTGACTTTCATCTACAATGGGATTTTCGGTGTTAGTTTTCTAGATCATTCGGGACAATAATTAAAACATATCGTCACAATGAGCATCAAGTCGTTTTCACTTATTCCATGAGTTCAATACTACGATGATTTGTTGTCAAAAGTTTGTGTTTTTTTCGAAATACTCTTTTTTCGGTGAAAGTTTACCATTTCATTGTAAATGATTGATTTGTGATTGAATTGTGGTATGCTCGCTGCCTTTTAAGGGAACGTATACGTAGGAGAAGACCGTTTAATGTTAGCACAGATGAAATGTACTATAAAAACGTGAATTAAGACTCAGGTCACATCTAATTTTACAATATGTTAGTGTTTTACCATTTTATAGACACTAGGATCATAAGTTAAAACAGTAATGCTGTTTTTACTTTATCATCGATCAACATACAAACAACTCATGAACACGTATTTAACCCCATTTGCATGTAGTATTCTTTTTCCTTCATAAGAAGAAAACCCATGTCACTTTTTTAACATAACGGCTGTCGACGATCTTCCACTAAGAACAACACGTTTTGGTATTAAAGGGACCGTCAATCAGATTGACGAAAAAAAGAAAAGTTCTACAATTTCGCGAAATGAAATCAAAAGCACACAGAGAAAATATGTGACATAACGATATACACACTATCAATGTCGCAAGTAGATTGATCATTTTATATATAAAAAATATATAATTCACTACGCATGCACAATTTGCATGCCTGATCAATCTACTTGCGTTATAAATAGTTTAATGGTAGTTACCTGGTACACATACCCAGTAAAATTGTATTATCGAATATACTGAAAATATAACAACTTTTTCAAGTAATTTAATATACGTCGACGGTCCGTTTAATATTTTATTTATACAAAGTTACAGTGTTTTAATATATTTCAAACAGGCCTGTCGATCTAAGGTTTCCAAAAATATTTAATTTATTGTTGTTGATTTTTAATTTGCGATAACACGTCAGCAATGTTTGTAAAAATCGATGCACTTAAACGTTATATTGCACTTTAAATCTGTATTTGAAAACAAGTGTTAAGAGGAATTTGAAAGCCCCAATTCGTATAACGAATCACTTGACAAAAGACCTCCTTCTAATTTCTCATTTCATATTTAGTTCAATATTATGAATGAAATGTATATGAATGACCGTTGATACACAGATCAAATAAGAAACGTGTGTAACCTATACAAAATAAAACAATACGTCAATTAAACTATTTTAAATAAAAAATAAAATAAATGAAACCAATTATTTTCATCTTGGCTCTATGTATGTAAAAGGCTTTATGTATTTATGTATCCGTGTAATCGCGAGAGCAGTTATAGATCAAATCAAAGGAAAAGATGGCTACCAATTATAATAGAAATCGTGTACTTTGCAAACGTCATCGTTACTCTTCCTTCGTGCACGTGACTTTCAAGCGACAATAAAAATACAAGATATCAATCCTTAACAAGCTTTTAAAATGGATTTATTAGTTTCTGTGTAAAATCACATCAACACGGAGCATTCCAATCACATGTTTTGTGCTAGCATGGTAGTACTGAAAAATAGTGATAGCAGACGCCTTTACAATGTTGAACCCGGCTTGGCGCATGATCTTTAACACTACCAGATAATTAAGAAATAAAACCATTGCGGATAAAACGTATTTCTTGTGAGATTAACATTAACTGAAAGATAAAACAATCATATTTTTAACATAAAGTGAATATTATTCAATTACCATATCTATATATTGTATTCCAAAGAAATGCTTTAAAGCGGGGATGGTGTTATTGCAATGCGTATGCTTTCATTTATGCGGACATATATTTGTAGACAGGGTTATTAATTATTCAAACAAAAAGTAATGGTTATAATTTGTTAAATAAATTTAATGAGTAACTTGATCTGAAAATTACATGATACTCGAAATAAGTGTCTTAGCAAGATTCATGTGTATGTTGCTCTTATTTTATTAAGCCGAAAATTGATGTACAGGCGTATTTTGAGTACATAAGTGCCGAGTTTAAATATAAAAAATCCTGTTTCGTTTTCATTTTCAAATAGATGTTTTCTTTATGCAATAAACTGTAAATTGCACACGTTAAGTATTTGGTTAATTAAAACAAGTTTTAAACACCGGTTAAAACCCCCCAATGCTTTGCATTGACCGTTCCAAGGCGGTGACCCCAGCTTTATACATTTATGTGTTATGTATGTTTTTTTGTATTGTGCTGTTTTGTGCTGTTTTGGCAATTTGTCGCTTGCCTTGCCTTAAATAAAGGACCAACTAATTATGTATAATGTGAATTCAATACTGCTCCAGCAGCTTGAGTTTCACTTCTTTATATTCAAAGCATCGTCTATATACAATCTATCTATTGGGCCGACGCTAGATCGAATTATCTTAGTTTGTTTAAATCTGTTTGAGTAGCATGTTTGCTTGTTGACACTTAGATAATGTTAATAAAGAAAGAAGAATAAGCGTTTTATGAAAGGTGCCAACATACAAAATCACACACTGCGTTACACACAAACTTTGTCGCGTTGGTGAAGTAGATATGGTGACAGCCTGGTTATCTATAATTATCTGCTTCAATCCAAAACACGGAGCGTTCTCAAGATCTTTTCGATATGGCAAACAAAGTACTGCATCGTCCCTGGCTACATGCCAGAAAATAAGTCTGAAATGCAAACGAGCCTAAAAGAATTGGTTCAACATACATAAAAAGAAACGCTCCTCGTTTTGAATGAATAATCTTACGAATTTCTTTCCTAAGTTTTCGACAGAGCAGGTTAAGGTGGCAGTTGCTCCGGCTTGGTAGGTGACGTTGTTGGGCTGAGGGATGAAGTACGTAGGACCGTCGTAATCAGCTACATAGTCCACCGCAGCGGTCAGCAAAACAACTGAAAACAAATATGAGAATCACATTCTTTATCTTGTTGTTTTAGTATCATTTAGCGCAAACATGAACTTGACGAACAATTAAACAATCATCACGCCAATTATTATTTACTTCATGACAAGGACCATATATAACGAAAATGATTTCGTCGCCTTACTATTATAGTGCGATTTTTATATCAATTTATATCGATTACTTCGGCGCCACGACTTCTGCAATCCGTACAATCACAATATTATTTAAATGATGCAGTGCGTACACGCTTTTTTATTGTAATGTTAATTGCAAACATTTACAAATGGTTTAATAGAATTCTTACACAATTAAGAGAATTGTTTTTGGTTTTGTTCAAATGTGTATGCGATAGCCTTGTACGGGACCTAAAGAAAAAATAACAGTCGTGACACGTTGAGATCTGAGATCCATTCCTGTTGAAGAAAAATCTAATTTATGCATAAGTCATCGTCCAGCAGTTGTCTCATGTGTTTTTATATTTATGATTGATTTAGCTGAGAAGCGATGTTTTAGTACTGTATAATTGACTTAATGTATAGTATCAGTGCTTATTAGATAACTTGTCTCCTGTATTTAAAGCTTGATTTCTTTGATAAGTCTTATTAAACGTCTACATTTGTGTAATTGTATTCTATTGTATCAAATATTGATCCCTTTAGAATTACAACATAAAGTGACATATGAGTACATAAATATGTGATTAACTTGGAAACTGATGTACTAGGGATAAATATTGTAAGACATATATACCGGTCTTTGTCTATTCAAAAGGTGAGGTCCGAATAGTGTTAGATTTGTATTGTTTAGTGAATTGTCGCCAATTAAACGGGTAAATAAATAAAAGAAAAAAAAATACATTATATTTATTTTGATATTATTTCCAACTAATTTATAAGATCTATTCAAATACTTAGTTTTAAAGCGTATTGATACAGGTTTCAGATCTACATTGCTGACATTGATTAGTATGCTAAAGAATGTATTATAAACGATCATCTATCAAAAGTAATAAACCTCACGACGAGCCAAACGTTTCAATAATAATGGTTTGCATGTGTTGCTAAGCTTTTTTACAATTAATTCTTACAATTAATCACCAAACTTCTGTTAAAACGTACTATAAACAAACCGTATTGTGGATTGTAAAGTACTTTAGATTATGATTATGAATCTTACTACGCAATCTTAGTGGTAAAATTGCACTACAAACGTTTAGATGTATTGATCGATGTTCTCTTTGATTCAACCATCAACTTCGCTTCTGAATAGTGTGGGGTCTTGAGCAATCTGACTTCCTCACTTGTTATGCCTTTCATGTCGAACGAAGAATGGATGATTAAAAGATAATGATACTGGCAACCTCTATATGCTCGTATCGTAAATATCTAAATGGCGTAATGTGTTATTGAACTGGTCTTTTGGTGTTTGGCTACGCACAGACATGAACTATCTTTATATTAAAATAGAACAACAATGTTCCGAAAGACATAGATTCCTTCCAAACAATATATATTTTAAATACGGGTTTTAATTAAATTATTGATGTTAATGTAAAATTCTTTATGTTCATATATAGTCTAAGGAAGATGGCATATATTTTTTAACTGTTTAATAAAGATGTTATTGGTCTTAAGAATTGCTTATCTTTTGAGCTTTTGACGTGAAATGTACCATTGTTCGTATTGTGATTGAGAAAATGTACGCAGCCCTATATTGGCGACTATCAAACGACTTGCATATTTTTCTAAAGTGCTACGGAACATCTTCACAATATATTACTGTTATAGCAAAATGGCTTAGATCGATAGCATGCATACTGTAGTAAGCTGTATGAGTCATTTGGTAATGCAGTATTCACCTTAATAATGTATGAATAAAAAACTTTTACATCAATAGGCAGATGTTGTAAAATAATTACATTTGCATAGGGAGTGATACTTATCTAGCAGCATTAGTATTTTATAATTAACACAACAATGGAAATAATTACGTAAATGTAAGCAATTTTTAGATTTGATGTATACTTGTTCTTCATAGAAAGCATGCCGACGAAAATCTACGAAAAAAGTGTACTCAATACCCAGTATTTGACATAAGTTGTTGCATAAGTGTGTCCATCCTCTGATTGACATAAAGCAAATTGAAAGCACTTACTTTACAATAGAAAATGTGCTCCGTTGATCAATGATTTATTGACTATAACAACAAGTTTAACGTTGAGAAAACGACCTTCTGACATAGACGTTGCCGTTATTATATATTTTAGCACATAACACGTTTAGGTTTCGTGACTGCGAATATCCAGTATGGTCCTATATATGTTTATTGTTCTTTATAAATTCGTTCTTGAGTCATAAAGCTCTTTGGGACACAAGACATAGATGCAAAAAAACAACATCTAGTTAAATTATGTTATAAATAAGTTATTAGTATGAGCAAATTAAGAAAATGATTTAGAAAATTATTACTGTGTCGGCTAGTTAAAATAACAGCTTTAAACAAATGAAGATACTGAGATATACACCACTAAAATGTTTATTTTATTCGTAAATGTTCATTAAATGAAGATATATCTCCGTTAAATAACATATCCATTAAAGCCGATACAGACTTTGCATACCGAACAAATGAAACCGATTGTAAAGTATCTGGTAATTTAGTTCATACGTTTATCATTTTAAGTCATGATTGAACGCAAACGCAAACGTTTATGCAGGCTGTTCCAGTATTAAGTATTTACAATATATACTATAATTTAATTGGTTTACAATAGTTCCATACTCTGAACTAATCAAAAAATTAATATTTACCTAAATTATAATTCGCTAACGCTACTTCAAGTTTAAGTGACTATATAAATGTCGACAGTTCAAGGCAAAGCACACGTGTGCTGATTCCTTTGCTTCACTGAGTATTTTCTTACATTGACGGTATTGATAATTAATGGTATATATTCGCAACACTGGCTATGCGTTAAAGCCGATCAAATAACAAAGTGCATAATACCTGCCTGAATGACTATTTTATATATGTATAGTACAACGTACTGAAGTAAACAATATGCGTAACAAAAAAGACGTGAATAAGATCAATTAAATTACACCAAAATTATAATATAAACATTACAATATATGCGTACTAATATGTATCTTTACACAAATTGGTAATATAACTTGGTCGAAAGAGACAGACACTGTGCAGGAGGAAACACCTTGCTTAGGAAAAACTTACAATTCCCATACATCATCAAATATATAAAATAAAATTTAAGCATCATTATATGATGAAAAATTATCTAAAACCCGGCAAAAAATAGCTTGCAATTTAAAACTATATAAACATGTATAGGAGAAAGCAAATTAGTGATTACATTCAAAATTAATACACACTTGACGGAAATGTTTCCAGTTTAAATTGCATTTCAGCACTTTTTTTCTTATTTAACGTATGGTGTCGAGCATGCACATTCGAATGACGACCTTAGTTGTAAACAAGAGCAGCGAACACAATGTAGTTTCAATATTTGATAAAGATTATAAACTCAAACAACACATGCAATGTGTACAACTAGTACAAAAAAAACTAAATCAACTTACCGACATTTGCAAAAAGGCACGAGACAAAGACGATTGCTGATGTACTGGTGAAATAATTTTGGCGTATATTATTTATTAATATCATAATGAGTTAACCCTCGCATACTGTTAAAAATTCAACCAAACAATTTCGCACATATGAACAACGCGCTTTGGTCTGACATTGTGTATCATATGAAACAACCTTTATTATATCATGGTAAATTCCTTTTGTTTATTATAGCCAAAACTCATTTATTTTACTCCGTTTTAACAGTAACTGCCCCGCTTGTATTGAATAATGATCGTAATGCATTGCAGTTATGTTCCGTTGTCATTCACCAGAAATCCTGAGAAAGTCATCAAAGTCACGTTTGCTGAATCAAAGCACTATTTTTGAATTGCGTAAACTTTATTTCCATAAGTATTCCTGTAAATTTTGATAAAGATGTAGGGAGCGCATCTCCTATATTTTCCAAGCCCAATCGGCTATCTGAAGAATCAACGTTGTCACACAATTAATTATCCGTTTAACGCTTCTTTCAACGATTGTGAACGCCAGCTGCCGCTACCTTCATAGCACAAAAAATTCATTGGCTCTGGTATTCTCGTAAAGCGTTCACAATAACCTTTGCCATGGCTCATTTGCAGAATGTAGTTGTTTCCGTTAGTGGATATTTGACAGAGGGGTCATTGGAAACAGACAACAGTAATCTGTATAAAGTAACAAAACAAATACAGTTAGGGGATGTTGTAAAACCAAATAAAACACAATTTGCTTCTTGTTTCTGAATATTACAGCTGTTACGTGTAGTTCGCATAAGTGAATTACTATCTGCGGATATGTTTTCATAATGGTTTTCACATATTCTTATTTGGGCTGGCTTAAGTGGCAGCTCATTTTGTAACAAGCAATCTGTTTATAAAGAAGTATTATTTTTGACAACCGAAAAGGAGATAAATATCTTTACTTGATTGCCTGAGAGATCGGTGGTAATTGTTTAAGTAATCTACACGAATGTATGCTTAATCAAATCGGAAGGTAAACGAATATTGAATGGGTGGCCCGCTGGGTTGCAAGTATTTTGGGTGCGCAGTACATTGAGTTAATTATCGTTAACTTACAAACGGTGTGTACAGGTACCTTCCATTAAATGGGTACATCTTATATAATAAGGGTTAATGGAAAAGTTCATTTGATGAACTTATGGTGTATACAACTGAAAAATGTCAAGGTAAAGCGCTGTTGAAATGATGTTTTAGAGGAGCCTTATCAAAACGGATTATACCGGAAGCATTTGTTTGATACCGGCTTAAACGCGAGCCGGTACCGGAGTATACAAAAATGATTTATGGTGGGTAAGAAGATATTTGAAACAAATGTGTGCTTGAAATTAACAGTTTTAACAAGCTTTATATTTCACGGAACAACTAAGACATTTACTATGCAAATTGGATGATCGTGCTCAGTGAACAAATCATCGACGCAAGGCGGGAATCAACACCGCTCAGCATTTAAAGCACACAACCTGTGAATATGCCAGTACAATTCAGATATCATTGTCAATATAAACACTGGTATAAGTTATTCATATTTCTGAGCAAGGTTCCTGTGAAAACGTAAATTAATTCTTTTGAAAGCATTTTAATGATGTATGAAATAAGTTTGTAGAACAACGAGTATTTTATGTATCTATTGTTTTCACCGAATCATGCACTAAATATGCAACGGATAATGGCCGAGAGTACTTTACTACAGTATATTACGGTTATAGTGTAAACTATGTTTTTCTGAAACGTTAGACAGTAGCAGATAATGTATGGTTATATAAGGAAAAATGCATCGCAACAGAAATGGTGACAACCAAAACTACTACGAACGAAACGTTGAACGTTCGTCTTATACATGCATAGTGTTTGTTTTAATGCATTTGCCTGTTTTTCCTCGTCTTTCAGCCCTGAGCACTCTGTCTACACTTATTTTCTTGACTCTACACTGAACAAATTATTTGAATTTTCCTTCAAACGTTTAACACTAGATGGAGTCTTTAAAAAAAAAAATCCTGTTGAACGACATCTGTATCAATAATAGTTGTAAGAATACTATAATTAATGTCATATATAAACATGATTAAGAAGGTAATGAAATCTTATGCCAAGACAAATGGATTGAATAATTATTGCCTCCTCACATGTATGGTTGTAGAGCATTGGCAAACAGCCCATTACGACATTCATTATTTATTTTTCTTTCTGTTGCTGAGAGGGTGAATCAAATTCCTGGTTTCTCAAACTATTTCATCACACAACAATGGCGACATCGCCTCTGAATTAAAGTACAATTTAAATAGATCTACCGGTAAAATCTAATTTAATAAAAGTAATCATGTACTAGTGAAATGGCATTGCATTGGTGCTTGAACTATTATTAAGCACAGCCTCACAAAAAAAGCTTCTTTTACAATTATCGAGCTATGTACAGTTGAAACAAGCTCGATCGAACGCAAGCATGAGTTGCATACAAATTTCCAATGTAACTGCTACATTGAGCTTTTAGCAAACGGCTCGACACAACATTCACAACTTTTAAAACGCTTCTCGTAGTTGGCATAAGTCAGTTTAGATGGAAAATTCAACAAAGCAGTACATGTATATTGAAACAATCGAGTTGAGTACTCGTATGCACTATAACTTCAATTGTAAGGACAACGTCAAACGTTTGCGCAAACGGTTTTCAAAGTATGATTTTCACATTTGCTAAAAATCGGGTATTAATCTTCTTATATATCTTTTGAATTCGAGTTTTGATCAAGTGTCGTGTTTTCAGACTTTATCCAGTTTTGGTATTTTATTGTTTCTCCTGTTAACTCAAGTTTTTGAATTACCATTGCCACCATTTACAATCGCAAAAGGAAACGCATTTTTGCAGTTTCCTTTTGTTTCGAAGGATTTTATTATCAATAGGAATGATGCATAGAACATTGTAAAGGAGTATTAGTCTCGGTTTTTCCTTAACAGTTGCAAACACAAGGAAGTTTCTTCAACTATTTTATGATTATTTGACTAGTACGTGGTTCATTTGTTGTCGTTCCTTCGGATAAAATAGTTAATTTCATATCGACACTTTACGTATAATTTTAGCTGAAATATCGGGATGAAATGTTGTTACCATTTTCATGTTGAACTTTATCAGAAAAAACGCTCGAACGAATATGCTCGTTACTCTGTTATTTTGTGAAGCTAAACATCGAAGCTTTATGTTCACAATACCTGTATGTCTGCTTGTTTCTCCACACGTCGCGGATCTTTCAATTCACTGATTGCACCTGTCATTTGTGGAATGAAAACTTTGGTAATACAGACGTGCGAAATTACTGTTTGTCAAAACTTGTACGTTAATAACTCCCCGCAGTCCCACATTTCTGCCAACGTCAATCGTAACGAAACGAATATCGTAGCGATTCATAAACCGTAAACATGTTTATGATGGTAAACTATGTTTCATGGGTACATCGTATTTTTCTCTGTATTGTTATTTCGCAGTTGGCGTTGGAAAAATTTATAATAATTAAGGCATGCCAAACGACAAAAACATACGATATAAACATAATGTCAATATCCAGGATTATATTTACTTATATAGTATAAACCTCCAAAGACAAATTTATAAAAAAAGACACTCAACTCGATCGCAATAGTTTTAGTGTTAATCCTTTTACGTTTCAAAAATGTTTTTCAAGCAAATATAATTTATACATGAGACTATTATTTTACCGTGTTTGCCACTAGCTCCACGAAATTAAATGTCAACTTTATTTTTAATATACTCTGGGCTATCAGTCATATGATCTTTATTGAAATTGGAATAGGTTTGATCGAGTTGGAAATGTGTACCCAAACCATTAATTTCTAAACTTCCAACTGAATTAAAGACGACAAATATTACATTTCGTAAAATACCATTTACAATTAAATTATATTTATTCGGACAACAATACTAAGAACTGATATTATTATTGATGCGCATTGAGAAATCTGATGAAAGATTTGAAGCGAGTTTTTATTTGATCAATATTCGAGTTAAAAGAGTATACCATCTGTTGCTGAACTTTACTACATGAGCAATGAAAGATAGAAAGATAGAAGAAAATGTCGATTGTATGAAGAATTATAAAATAAGGTCAGCTCTGATCAAATACTTTGTTATTAGAACGCAAAAATAGGATTTTCCGAAAATGGTCTGGTGAAAATATACTTTGGTTGCTTTGGTTACAATTATTGAATATGTTCGCGTGGCCATATTTGCAGCATACCTATGCTCAAAGAAAGTGTAAGTAATGTAACAGATTTGATGTTGTCTCGCAATCGATATCAATCATTCATTGTGCGGATTTCGACGAATTGCCGACGTATTATTTCTTTAAGAAATCAACAACAACTTACATCAGCTGGTTTAACGCCTCCGCCCGAACTGACGCTTGTGCTCTACAAAATCAAAACAAACAAGAATGCAAAATTTCCGGTATTGAATATTTCTGACGCGATTTCACAAACTGGTATAAACAGTTAAGTTGCACTGTAATTGATCGCATTACATGTGCTCAATAAATAAAGGTGTTTGCTAGTTAATGAATCAAATATATGACATTATTCCCTATAGGTTTAGTGCAGAGCGTTAACTATACAATGTAATGATTTATTAATGCATTAATGTTATAGTTATACAGTTTATTATAGCGTCAGTTGTAATCTTTTTCCAAATAAAATAGTGTTATAATAATAATTTTAATAAAGAAATACGTTTCGTGTTGTTAAAATTGTAAATCATTTATATTTAATTTATCATATTTACCAGATAGTCCCAAGTTATAAAAAAGCAAGTTCTGGCATTAAAGAGCACAGTACGTGTGTTTAACGCCCTAAGAAACAAACCCATACATAATTGCATGAATAGCTTCGATCGATTTCCGCATTGCCAGTAGTAGCTTGCGGCGTGAACTGATCATTAAATATTCATATGGATGTGTTTTGAAAGCGCAGCAATCAACAAGCAACTAGTGTGTTGTGTTTTTAATTAAATTAAGGGCAGATGCAAACTCGTTTAAAACGAAGTGTAATTTTGAGTTTGTTTTATTCCACATTTGAATAGTATTATGTAATGTCAAACATATATTAAACTTAAGTTACTAGCATATTATTTGAAAAACATAAACCACGGCGATACCCAAAACATAACATTGAATTTTTAAACGATCTTCATAGATTAATACCATAATCGACGTCAAGCTCCTTTCATATTCGTTTTAACGATTTATGTTATTTAAGTGAGTTGTTTTCATAGAAGCAATGTCAAATGTAAAATAACTATTAAAGGACTGCAGAAGTAATTTTAACCTTTACATTTGCATAGATGTAAAGTTAATATTTGAAATTTTATACACAACGACTGTTAGACGAACATAATATCAAACAAACATGGCAGTGTCATCAAAATTAAAATTACATGAATAAAGAGCATCCTTGCCAAATAAAACTCGTATTCTGAATTTATACCCTCGGATGTCACGGATGACAGAAATTTACATTAAGAACTGTAAAACTAAGCATTGATGTCTCAAACTAAAATAACTAGCGAATCAAGTAAAAATAGTTTTACTCCATTTGCACAAATACTAATAAAATGATAGAAAAATCAAACGGATGCGACCATATGTTCATCCTCGATCCGTCTGTGTGTCAACATGTCAACCTGTCCGCCAGAATCTGGATTCTGCATTAACCCAGAAGTATTCAAGTAAGGTTGGTGAAAACTGATATGTTTATATGTTGAATATGCACTAAAAACATCTGTGTCTGTGTGTGTTTGTGTGTGTGTGTGTGTGTGCAGATAAGCAGTAAAAGCCAACATTTATTCGGATAATGCCAATCGGTCATTAAATCCAATGCTCTTAAACTAGATGATTAATTTACTTGTGTGTCCCTTATCAGTCAGTATCAAACGTATGCAGTTCGAGTATCTGAAAAGAAAGGAACATATTTTGTAACGTTAAAGATTATTCCATCAACCGCATTTTATTTCGACAGAAATGCGCCATTCAACCTATTAACTTCAAACAACTCAAGATAGCACATACCTTGGACATGATATTATCATATGGGCATAGACTAGACGTCCGTTTAGAAGAGACTTCGTATAAACAAACACATGCCAAGAAAGCGAAAATTGTCGTCTCTGTTAAGCCTGTGCGAAATAAAATCTTTGGTCAAAATGGCTTAAGTGTATCAAATCGACACGTGTATATGAAGATTTACCGTGAAACATATTATGGTTATCCTGAAACTTATGTTTAAATATATGCGGCTTTGGAACGTTTAGTTAATTGTCCTTCGATGTTTGAGAATGCGCTGTGATAAAAGTTATGTTTGAATACTAAATGCCGTTAATGTGTAAATGCTGATGAAGTTTCATATCATGTTTAATCGTTATTTCAATACGTAAGCGCGTGTTTTGTTTTCAAATAAATGTGTGTGTACGTATGCACAACCCGATATTCATTTTACTATATATAAATACCCAAGAATCTAATCAGGTGTGCTTGTTGTTAGATCCCACACACGCCTTTATGTTATGGAATATACAAAGCAAGAACATGTAAAAAACACATTACTAGACTTGATTAAAACTGTTATCACTGAAGTTATGTATTCAAAACAAATAAAGCTTAATATCAATTTGAAAATAAAAATGCCTTCTTTTTTGTTAACTTGTAAACTTTTAAAAATATAAAAGACATATTTTTTACAAAAAAATTAACAAAAAGCACATATATTCCAAGTCACAATTTGTTATTATACCACAGTCAGTACATATTTCAGGGTATATAACGAGTGTTTAAAGTTATATAAATTATATTTCACCTCACAACTAATGATACTGTGAACTTTGCAAATTTCCGTGTTGACTTCCACTTAAAGATCAAACAAAGGTAGGGCATGTAGACGAATAAACTCATTCATAAGAATCAACATATTTACTGAGCATTGTTTTTACAAAAAAACAACAAATGTAGACATTAATGTTATTTTAATTAAAAAATAAGTAATTGAGATAAATTATTCAGATAAAATAAGTTGAATAAGTGAATAACTGAAATGCACTTAAGCACTGTCGTTTACTTCAATTAAACATTTATTAAATAAAGAAAACTAAAATAAATGTCTAAACATTAACAAATAAAACTGGGTTTTTTTATTAACGGTATTAGGTAAAAAAATGTATAAAAAGGAGAAACAAAACATAACATAAAATTGATAGTATATCATTCAACTTGTTGTGAGGCGATCTGATGCAAAACGATATTCACGACATATAACTTAAAATTACAAACAGTACAGCCAGCGGGAAAACTGAAGACTAAGGCTCTCGATACGGAATACCGTTAGTGCCATCAGGGATACACATTAAAATCCAGAGGGCAACAATGCGATAGTGCGATAGTACGATGGCGACAATGCGATAGTACGATGGCGAAAATTCGAACGAACGATGGCGACAATGCGATAGTACGATGGCGACAATGCGCCAACGCGATAGTACGATGACGACAATACGACAGTGCGACAATACGATGGCGACACTGCGATAGTACGATGGCGACAATGCGATGGTGAAATCGTACTGTCGCTATCGTATCATCGCATTTTCGCCATCGTACAATCGCGTTATCGTACTGTCTTCATCGTATTGTCGCACTATCGTCATCGTATTATCGCATTGTCGCCATCGAACTATCGCACTATCGCATTGGCACATTGTCGCCATTGTACTATCGCGCTGTCGTCATCGTATTGTCGCACTGTCTTATTGTATTATCGCATTGTCGCCATCTTACTATCGCGTTATCGTACTGTCGTCATCGTATTATCGCATATTCGCAATCCTTCTATCGCACTGTCGCCAACGTATTGTCGCACTGTCGTCATCGTACTATCGCATTGTCGCCATCGTATTATCGCACTATCGCATTGCCGCCCTCTGGATTTTAATTTGTAACCACGATGACAATAACGATATTCCGTATCTCGAGAAACAATCTTTAAATTTAGGTCCAGTTGTTCAGTGGGCATCTTTAAAAGATTTTATTAAATTGTACCGATTCGATGATGATACGTTTAAGGCTGTAAGTAAACGTGACATTTCCAGAAACATATAAAAGGACGTGAAAACAAATAAACATTAGAATAATCAAAACTATACAATGTCATCGTTTCGTAAAAATTAAAAAGGCGATCGTAAAGAATTGCATACGCTTGATGTTGATATTTTGGATGTATATATTAAACATTATAGTCCGTAGCCACTTATAAACAATCAAGCATACGAAAAATTCTATCTAGCTCAAAGTCTCTGAGTTTATTTTTGCAAGGGATTTTTTTGCAGCAAGGTCGAATAGCCATTAGCAGTAAGGTCAAGGAAGACGCCGAAAGCTGATTCTCCATTGATAGAAGCGGTTTGAATTTTCACTAAACGAAATATAAAAAATAAATACGCACATTTGTTTATCAAATGTTGTATAATGACGTATGTCTCTTATCCATTAATGTATCATAACTTTGCATGAGTCTGTATACACATTGGCTACATATCGTAAATATCACAACTATGGCAAGACTTTGGGGGTGGGGTATAATTTACACTGTAGTTATACAAAACTCTAGCTTCAACATGTTCCAACCAGTTACACAAAATACATGTGAACGCTTATAACCTTGCAAGTAATCCTATCTTGAAACCACACCAAATGTATTGCATGTTTATACGAGAGGTAAGTGTGCGGCTAGACCGTGTATTCAAGTAATTTTTGTTTCTCAGGTCAATAAAACGTCAATAAAAATCCCACTTCGACTTAGCTTTGCATCTAAAACCTATCAGAATCTATGTTGAAACAGGTAATAAACCTGTAATTTTGTCTTGTTCTAATAATTTCATGACATCATTTGGAACGCATTAGCTAGTTATAGATACCATTGGCAAACAAAGTTTGGTGATTTTTTTTAACTTTTTAGTCTTGCTCGATTATACCTATTATACTAATTATACAATAATAATTAAACTATTTAAAAAATACTGCAAGCAACAATTCCAGCAAATTAAGGTAGATCATTTACATCTTTTAGATTTTTCGTTATGTAACCCTATGTTATTTGATTCAAGTTACCTTGCACATTCAAACAATTAACACATAATCAATATCAATATTCTTTGAAAGATAGAAATTGTTTAAATAAGGTATAAAGGGTATTAAAATGACCCATGCCGAGTTGTGGAAACCATTTACTTCCTTGATCGATATATTTAACACGGTATGCTACAATTTTAACATGTGTATACAGAATCTTTCACATCTATATTCCGTCTTAGCCGTGTGATACATTATAAAGAAATGTTCCTAAAACGTCTTGACTTCGTGGCAAATTATACAACACATTCACCAATGAACGTACTCGATTAATTATTGAGTAATATAACTGTGTTACATATTAAATCCACATTTTACAAATATTATTATTTTCATGTCATGTATGATACTTTAACAGTGACAACAGTTGTTAAAAGCAACGTTTATCATCTTTGCTTTCAATGTTATAAATTGCATTTAAGATTTTCGAGAATCGTTAAAAATAGTATATCTGGGTCGTAAGTGTATACAAACAAGGATGTCGAAGTCATTAAAATAAACATTCATGTTAAGAAGACCCGCCAATGTCGATTGCATATTTTCAGTTTAAAAAAATCTTTTTGTCAATATTCATATCGTTCTTGCAACGAAATTATGTTAAACACAGTTTGAACAAAGGTTTGATTATTTTAATAAAATAAAATAACAAAATACAAAAATGCATTTAAGATTTGACGGATGCCACAAGACATTGACAAATAACTTCATATCATATTGACTATGCATTCGTAATATCAATGCCATATAATCCTTTTACTACAACCAGTGAACCATTGAGGACAAAAGCGTAACCTCCGGAATCATGGCGTGTCCTATGTCGAACGTCTAGCATGCTGTAAGCCTTACATTGAATAATTGAATATCGATTTTAAAGATGTGTTTGCTATATATCATTACCATTTCTCTATGTTAAACGAGTCTAGGGAAATATGTTGTTCCGGAATTCCGGTAAGGTTGCACAGACGTCAAAATATGCCTTCATTTTTCGTATATTTATGTTCAGACAGAATAATTTCTGACACAAAAACATGTAAAACCCGATATTGACAGATATTGGTTGTGATATATCCTGTAGACATTCTGATGGTTGAATGTCCAGGAAGCTTTCATTCAAGTCTCAAGATTTGAATATATATGATTTTGTGGACTAAAAGATCACGCAATCTTTATAACACTTATATCTTATACAGAAAACTATCTAGAACGTTACTTTGTTGACGAAACTGTAAAAAAGCTAGATGTAAAAAGTATTTAAGTAAATTTACATCGCGTTTAAATCATATATCGTATTTTAATTTAGTACCCAGTATGTATTAAACACATCACATTGCCAACCTCTGTAGTAAAATCAAGTAAAATCGTGCAAAAATAGCTTACCAAAATTACAAACTCCTTTATCATTTATTGCTTTGACATAAAAAAGTACAGCATCTGTCGATCGGCGATGATGTACTTGTTGATTTTGATTTGTTTATGACAAATCGCCGACTGTCAATAAAAAGTAAAAATGGAAGACACCCTCCCTTACTATTCCACTATTGATTAATATATGTACGTATTTATGATTTTATGGGTTGGGAAATCAACAGCAACTCATTAATATCCTTTAAAGCGACAACGGCGATAAAATAGATACACACAGCTTGCCTTAAATATTAAGAGATGGCCCAATGATAAATGATTCTCGGAACCCTGACTGTTTAGTGTCTACTTAAGAATAATCTCTTAGTTAGGCCATATTTTCTTCGATCACCCTAAGAAAAAAAGTAAAACATGGACATTAAATGTTCTTGAAAGCGTACTGTTAAGTGAAGTTTTAAGACATTCAATAATAGCATATGTTACGCTAAATGCACACAGTTTATTCTTAATACGCAGATGAATGTTCATATACAATGATACTACTTAGTCACGATACTTTTTATCAAAAATATATGATTTTGTGTTCAAAATTACAGATTTAACATAACATACAAGAGTGTTTAATAAAGGACACACACATAAATAATTTCGAAATAAATTTCAACCACAATTATATATAAATAAAATTAATATGCACATAATGTTCATAAACATAAGTTTGCCATTTATTTAACATAACCAAACGGAGACCAGGAAAGGAGCTAGAATGGCATTTATACGGTTTTTAATCGACATTAGCCAGGTGCTACGAAATTGCAAATTGAAATTTCGCCGATGTTGGTGCAATGTTTCAATAAATTATTATTTGATTATGTAAATGATACACCATTCTTTGTATGACCATCAAAAAGTTATAGTGTTCGATATTATCTTTAGTTCTAGTATATTAACAACGTTGTTTCTACAAATTATTTAAGTTGTTATGCAAACCGCGGGTAAGCGACAGTTACTCGTAGGTATTAAAACATTGTTGTGAATTTGCATTTCCAAAATTAGCATGCATGCATTGAATTCAACGTCTGCGCAATAACCTACATAACTATAGGCGGAAAGAGGTCAAAGTCATCTTCATGACATGTAATTAAAACGTGAGGGGATTTACTATTATGACTTCGTATTTAATATAAGTACATATTTTTTAACGAAGACTCTTAATCGCCTTCTGAGCAGAATCTTAAAGACTGGGCTGTTTGAATAAATTCCTATTAATATAGTGTTGTGTTATTAGTAATCATCAATACACTAAGTCGTTTTTTTATTAGAGTAGCATTGTGTATCTAAAATGTTGTTTTCGAAACTTATTAGATTTTACTATGTAAATTCGCGGTATCGATGTTGATACAAATCTTCATTAAATTACAGGCCTTGTTTACAGTTGGCAAACATTTCAAACCGAATTGAGGACGTGAGCTCGCTTCATACTTAACAAGACAGTTTACTATATTTTTACGACTCTACTTAACATTAACCGTTTCAAAGGTATGTTGAAATTCAAACAGTGAGACTACAAGCTATAAAGCGGCGCGATGTCTTTTGATGATAGTGTTAAATCACTAGATATGAGCCGATATTTTTACAAACAAAATATATCAGAGGGGAGCCTAATGATCCCTTTAATATCATATACACGTTGTTCTACTTTAAAATTCTTGAAAATACTATATTAATAGCCAGAAAATGACTCTTAAACATGTTTTCAACCAAATTTATAATCCACATAAGTTATTAAATATGTCAAATTATTTTAACATT
Organism: Dreissena polymorpha; assembly: GCF_020536995.1. Lineage (NCBI taxonomy): Eukaryota > Metazoa > Mollusca > Bivalvia > Myida > Dreissenidae > Dreissena > Dreissena polymorpha. Next base: position 114,532,023 of record NC_068358.1, on the reverse strand, counting down.
GTTTCTGACACTACTGCGATTTTTCAACAAACGACTACTGATGTGATTGGTTGAATGATATTCCTTTGATATTCCAAACTAACCTACTGATAAAATCGTCTTTCCAGATTTTCTTATAGCTTGGGATCATCGACAGTCTGACTTTCTTGAATGCCATGTCTTTCATGTCGGAAGAAGAGAGAGTGAATAAACATAAGGCAACAGTCAATTACTAATTGACTGTAGTATATATTTCCATATGGCACGATGCTTAAATTGTTGCGAAAAAAATTGCTCATTTCGGTGCTTATTGGAAAATGATATTTTATATTGATTTGAATACTAATTGCGCAAATTTAAACCGTGTGTCAACGATATAAATTATAACCCGATATAACATGAACTCAAATTAGTTATGTCATAAGGTGTGTTAATTGTTTGGACTTTAATGTTTGCACTGTAATATTGTGTACATAATCGGTACACTTACAGTTGTTGATTCATAGAATTCATGATATACACAAATATCTTATTTAAAAGTAGCCAAAACCGCAAAACATCATAATGTTAGTAATCAAAGAGCAAGGAATTAATGGCACAATTAGGAAACGATTCCTTCACCTACCTATGTGTCACCCATGTAGGACACGATGTGTACCTTAACATGTCTGTTATGAATGTTAGTATGGTATACAATATGTTTTCGGTACAATTAAAATGTAATGTGTTTTAAATAAAATATAATAGTAGTACTCAAATATTATGTCACTAGTCCGCAAGACAAACGTATTGCTGGAAATGTGCACCAAACTACGCAAACAAAAGAAACACAATACCCGAGTATTGCACTTCAGTTAGAATGCGCCGTCTGCATTTTAAAACCACGCACACATAAAACACGGTGATATGGCGATTACCACAATAATTCCGCTCACCGTCAAAATTTTATACTTCTGACAAATGCTCCATATCATTCTGTCAAAACCATGGCCGAAAACATTTTTGCGATTCCAGAAATAAATGAAAAAAACGAGAAGAGAAGTTAAATTGGTAATAAAATGATATTCCATCGAACGAAGTATATAATATTTTATTTTACATGATTCGAACCTTTGCAACGCGTTAAAACGGACAGCGCTGTAATGTCTTATCTATGGAGAAAAGCACTCACAAGCTTCTATAGACAGACTAAAAAAGTTGTTTTTTTATAATTGTTACCCCTGTGTTTCTGATATAAGTAGTCGAGAGCATCTTTGGTATATATCTTTGTTTTTTGCCACAAATACCAAATTCATATTTCAGTAAATTTAACCAACGCAACATCACTTTGTACACTCTATACATAACTAATTTTATTATTTCCTTCGGTTATGTTTACACCAACATTTGCTTATAACTTTCCATAATCGTAGCTGAACAACTTTCTTCTAATATTGATACGGATTATGAATCTGAAATTTTTTTTTATCAATAATGATTGTTTTTTACCACAACAACAGATAAATTGAAACATTAGACTCAAACATGTTCCCTCCACGTACTGGAAAGCAAGACAATCGATCCCGGTGAACCTTTTCGGTGCAAGCTTGCCATCATTTTCGATTTCAATTCTGGGACATGTAACTTTGATAAATGGAAGATTATCATAATTATATTCTGCTCACGATGGCTCGTTCTAGCACATCATTTAAAACCATGTGCAGAATTTAGCGGTGCCACGAATTTCAGTGACACGGAATATAAATACGGTGTTTATAATCAGTGTTGCGCCGTGCATCGATATTTATTAAAGTGATGTCTGTTTTCATAAAAAATAGGCCTTTAACAGATATTGAAACAAACATGTTCTTAGGGCATGTTCTTTTTATATATACAATGATTTAAGTCTGTAACATCTGGTCTGACATATCGACAATCATCTGATTATTACATTTTCATCACAAGTACGAATGATGTCGAGCGCGACACAACCTTTTTGTAAACACTTTTTCAAAGTCATGCTTAATATTTCACGACTGGTAAACTTTTAAATAGACGACATATTGGTTCAGAAAATCGATGGAGTGCTTCGCAAGTGGCAATCATTTTGCAGTGACTTATGGTTAAATATTTTGTCACCCGGTTACCTGATATTGCTTCGTCCGCTATGTTGTTTTTTTTTCGTCAGAAGGATACGGAGCTTTTGTCAGAAGTATAAAATTTCGACGGTGAGCGGAATAGTTATGGTAATCGCCCAATCACCGTGTAAAATGCCTCTCATTTGAAAAGGAAAACGATAACATTTTTTGCCTGTATCGGAATGTTTAAATTTTATGCGACATGCGTAAACACGATGGGTCCGTATTGGTTCATGTGGTTCATCTCTTGTTATACACATAGCAAAGAATATGCCGTTTAATTACGTCCTGTTAAACTTACAAAAACAGTATTCAACATATGTAGGTTTTTCTTTGAATGAGAAATTATTTGCGTAATAAACGCTGTTGTAATTTAATTATACCATTCAAAAGTTGACATTAATGAGAAACGGCATAGTTATTCGTCTTTGTACTCTATATTCAACTTACAAAATACTAATTTCAGATATGACATAACACTCTTACTCGTATTTAATTTTGGTTTATTTAAATCAAAAGGTTAATTGCTTATAAAATTGTGAAGATTATATTCATAGCCAATATATTTATATATTTATATTTATAATCATAAGCACGTGATCAAAATTCATACACAGAGAACGTTTGCATTTAAACGTGTTTTTAAGTTTATTAAAATGCAAATTAAAGTCAAAACAGTATGTGGTATTCAGATGCACGATGCCAAACATAAACGCAATCGAAACATTCAAACAAAGCATCATCAAAATGTAAATGTCAATCTGTTTTAGAAACCGAGAAGCATTTGATAACCATAACAAACGTGTATTTAATTATGTTATGTAATTTCCAAAGCATCGAAGGTTTGTTTCCGGAAAATGTCATAGTTATACAAATTTTATACAAATTGTAAGGCCATCATAAAATCTGTGACAAATACAGTTTTAAATAAATTATCACAAAGACAAATATATAAAACATACTGCTTTAAAACTTTTTACAATAATTAAACATATTTGCTGTACAAACAAATAACATTAATGTTGTATATTAGATAATGTATGGCTATGAAAACATTAATATATAGTTATGCATGAATGTGTTCATGCGAATCATGGAATGTAAAGATGAAATCCATCATTTTAACCCGTCCAAGCTATTGTTGTCAGCTTATATACACAATTACATGAGTCACAGCTTTCGAAACTAGGGCTGAAAAAAAGAAGTGACCACCACAGTCTATTGCACATTTGCTCATAAACTGTTAAAAACAATTGAAGTTGCTTTAATATGAACATACACGAAGTCAAACTTCAGCTGGTTAGCAGGAGAGAAACATTATTATAATATACTGTTTTTTTTTATTAAGATGTAGAAAACAAGAGAAAATAAGTTCTATTTTAAAAATATTGACTATTTTATATAGGTTATGTATAAACAGTATCTTAGTAAATGTATACACGTTTGTTATGTGCATTCTTACTATGCAATCCGCTTATAATATGTATTACGTTTTGTTTCCTGACATGAATCCATACTTCTACGGTATTTAACTTATTTCTCAAATCTTGATTTCATCGTGCGTATGAAAGTTGGTATTTTGTACCGTTTGATTTTCTCAATATGTGTGACTGTGATTCCAAGGTGCCCGATGTTTCTACAAAATAAAACACAAACATAAAACATGTTAAAGCTTGATGACACACATTAAAATAACCTTAGACAGTTTAATGCATTTTTATTAATATAGTAGTAGTACGTCTATTTAAATGAACAATGATAAGACTGCGTAATACTATTTTTTTCCAATGTAACAACATAAAAATGAGAATGGATCATAATTTAAAAGATATATATATACCTTCTATCCGCAGCAATACGTGCCTTACGAGTTTATCCCTTGAGCTGACCTGACATTCGTATACACCCGCGTCATTTTGAGACACCGCTCGTATTACCAAATTGAACTCCCGTCGGTCAGGTGCAAAAGCCACTTCGTATCGTGTATCTGGTGCATACATCATGTTCCCTACTGATATAGGGTGCGGCTCGGCCGTCTTGCGCCAAACAATCTGGAAAATACCGTTCCTCTCTAACTCAAGATATTGAATTGTTTTAAACTTCAAAAACTCTAATAAGTGAAATAATATGTGATGAAAAGTTCAACGGACAGCGCTGTGTACACAACTGTGATATATCGGTATTCGAGCAAAGCTTGCTAGTTCGCATTGGACGCGCATATTGGCCCATCCAATACAGTATGTTAGCTGTGTTTTCATACAAAAAGAATAGTAAATTACCTAGTATTATTTATCTTATGCTGAAGCATCAAAAGTGATTCTGTAAAAAAGTGTCCGTAATAGTAGCTGTTTCAATTGCATAGGTCAAACATGCAAGATTGAAGTTAATATTATTGAAACGTGTAGACAATAAACTGTGCCTAGAATCTAACCAAATAATATTACAAAACTAGAAAACAAACGAGCGAAGTTCAAACGTAATTCTTAAGTTTATATAACTGGATCCCGTTCCGGAGCATATTAATAAATCTAGTTTAAAAGTTATTGTCTTTGTGTGCCTAATTCAGCCTTTCTCATCGATCTCTTGCTAAACCGGTCTATATAAGTGTTCTCAAATTTAATAATAATGTTGATTGAATTGGCTCATGTTTTACTAAGACCGGGAGTGTTCTGTGCATAAATCATTTTACATTATCCTCGTTCTTATTTACCAGAAATTGATCTGATAATTATGGATGAATAAATGCCAAGTGTGTTTTTTCCTCTTGTTATGCAATACTACATTATATTGTTTTATATATTATTGAACATTATGCATTGTCTTATCTAGAGTTAAAGACGAATCATTAAATATACTGTTGACATAGGGGCACAGTAAACTGTTCAATAACATTTAAATATAAGTTAATAACGCACGCGGCATATCGTATGTCCTACTTGACAATTATAAAAAGATAACTGCAGATTAACACAAACCGCTCTCCTGACAATGTATTTAGAGTTACCTAATGTTCTTAGATTGTTATATTTAAAGCACGTGTCCCCTTTTTACTCTTTATACTGTGTATCTGCATATATGAAATGTTTAGTTGAATGACAAAAGTTATCAAATTCGTTTATTTTACACTTCATTCGCACCATTGCTACATAACAAATCGCATGCTGATCAAACATGTGAATCTTACGAATTTCTTTCCTAAGTTCTTGACAGTACAGGTCAGAATGGCAGTCGATCGCGCCCGGTAGGTTAAGTTGTTGGGCTGAGGGATGAAGTACGTAGGGCTTTCGTACTCTGCTACATAGTCCACCGCAGCGGTCAGAACAACTACTGCAAACAAAGTGTTTAACCATTTTAATCATGTTTTCGGGCATACGTGTTGTCGTCCATAATTAATGTCTCTTAATTTTCGGACAGTATATTTAACGCGCTATTCTACAGACTTCGTCCCTGTTTACGCCTATCTCGTTTCACTTCGATCATTGATATTTACAACCGGATTAAGGTCTTAAAACCTCGCAGATGCATGCCTGAGGGCAATGGACCATTACATTAGCGTAATTGGGCAAATAACCACATATACCGTTAGAAAGTAATGGATTGGACCAACAGCATTTGTAACATCGTAGTCCTATTAAAGAAGCAGAATGTTTTTTGTTTTTACTTGTTTGTTCTAAATCATTTCAAGCATGGGTTAGCAAAGCTGGGAAGTTTATTTATTTTCTAGAGCAGAAAGAGAAAAGTAAATCACAGAACAATTATTGTACATTCATATATTGATTTTATTTCAATATAATTATAAATTTCAGACACCTTAATTTTTGTCCATTACTTTTCGGACACACGGTATTTTATAAATATTGTTCGTATCTAAATATTCGGACTCGAAAAAAGTGACTTTTTAAGTGTCCGAAAACCTTGAGTAATTACGGTATATTTAGTAATTGTCGAAGTTATGAAAGCACTAAAATATACTTCCAATATGTTCCTTGCAACATCCCCGCAGACAAACTGTATAAAGGGGGTATGGTCTACTGTAGCTTTGTTGGTCCTTTTGATAGCTTGATATCATTTCCTTTCCAATACTTATTAATGTGTGTATTCACATGAAACGCATCATACTTCGTTTTTAATGGGTATAAATATATTTATCGATGAAATAACGAATACTCTCTTGCTGGCATCTTGAACCTATTGTTTTTCTTTAAACTACCCATTCACTATTTTTGAACATGAAACATGAATAACAATAAGTACAAAACGACACTGTGTTTGCTTTTGTTTGGTTCAAATTGCAAATATCCGTCAGACCGTTTAGAGTAAATAAACTCATTTTAGCGTTTGGATACATACACGTTTTTTCGAAGATGTTAAAGTGATATTATGGGCATTTTTCATTGTTGAATTGAGCTGAAAATAATAAACAGGTCAACAGAGTTAGTTTAAATATGGTTTACTGACCAACTACTGGAACTCATCTTGCTTCCAGTTGTTTATACAAAATATATATTATATTCGATAGTTTACATGACTGGTGAGCCCTCTAACCCGAAATGATCCGTAAAATAAAATAGTGTCCTTTTTTCGTTTGAACGAATCTGCACTAAAACTAAATTTACGTTCACATCGTACATGCATTATCAGTTGTCAAACGAAAGTACGGTTAATATTCAAATGCATAGTTTTTCTCTTTACGGGATATTGTTTTAGTATGTTGGTGCTGCATTAACAAGTATAATTGTATATGAAGTGAAAACACCAAAACTAAACAACGGTTGCGATAGACACCTATAAACTGGTAGATGCCCATAATATCACTTTAATTACTGTTAACTGCCGACCATCCTAACTGTTGCGAACGAGCTAAAATTGTGAGATTCGAAGTTTGCTGGTATATATATGATTGGCAGATGCAACTTAAAGCGGACTATCCAATGCAATAAGAATCCTTCTAGAATATTTAGTAAGATTAAAAAGAGCTGTCCAAAGACAGCGCGCTCGAAATTTATTCCGACGTGATAGTATAATGTACATTTTATGGCAATCACTTGCTATATTTGATAAATTTGGATTGCATTTTTTGACAAAACTATTATTTCTGAAATGCACACACTGTTTATTGTTTGTCGATGTAAACTACATACCATTCATTTAAAGGTGTCGTTTCACGTCTTGGTTAATTGGCAAAATTAAAAGAAAAATGTTTCCGATTCGCAAATTTCCATTGTAGTTATGATATTTTTTAGGAAACTGTAATACTGAATATTTACCATGCTCTAAAATATCCATTATATGCATCCTTTACGATTTTAAAAACTGAAAATTATAAAGCGTTGCAACGCGAAACGATTGAATAATTTGGAGAGTTCTGTTGGTGTATATATTTTTGTAATACTACGAGTATTGATTATATAAAGTATAAATTACACCGCTAATTGTATGAGAACGGATGTTCAAGTGGTCTAAGCGACAGTCTTTTACTCCAGGAGTAAGTGGTTCGAACCCCGTTGAGGGTTACTTTTTTCTGTCTTTAGAATTTTATTCTTGTTTTTTTGTACTGTGCTTTTTAGGATCCGCTGTGTACATTTATCAATATAAAGCATTTAATGAAAAACTTCAATACATGCAAAATCTATGAAAAGGTCCCTTTTAATGTGTAATAGTATATTTCATATATATATGGTAAATATATATATATATATTTATTTATTATTATTTATATATATATATAGAGAATAGAGAGAGATCTTAATAAGAGAGAGATGAGCTTATCTCTCTTCTCCCTCTTATGGAATAGAGATCAGAGATAGAGAGAGAGAGAGAAGGAGATAGATATCTCTATATATATAATAGAGATATATATCTCTATATAGATCTATCTATCTATATAGATATCTATCTATTATATATATAATTTATCTCTATATTATATAGTAGTAGGGTGACTTTCAGCTCAGAAGGCCATTATTTCAAGGGGTAACGTGGACACCATATTGCAACAAGCTGAGTCATATACCAAAATGACTGTGATAGCCTGAAGTTTACTAAGCCACCGGCATCAATTGGCATAAATGGTGGCGAGCTAAGATATCCAAGATGGCCGCCAAGGTGGCCGCCATTTATGTTTGTACTGGATAGTAATTAAAAAATAGGAAATACTTCTTTATATAAAAATGATTCAAATTAATCTACTGGTGGAAATTGTTTATATTAGAAGTACTAAAAATGTGATGCATTCAGGTCATCTTCGAAGGTCAAGTTCAAAGTCATATCAGGGGTCAAAGGTAAAAAATACAGAAAAATTATCAATCTTACCACTTATGTTCACTTTTTGGCAAAATATATACAAGGTAATTAAGGTAATTTCAAACTAAAGGGCATTGGCTGTTCTTTATGTTTATGCAAACAGTACAACAATTGTGTTCCCATGGAAACGAAAGTTAACGGCCACCGGAAAAACTTTGCGAAACCGAAATTTCGCAAACTTAAGTACCCTTTTTCTTAAAGATTTGCTACTTTGAGACATAGTATGCGATAAAAGTCTGATCGTTGATTAATAATTGGTTATTTTCACTCAAAAAACGCGTTTTCTTCACTATGAAATTTATAAGCAAAGTTGGGGTTCCCATGGGATTTTTGCATTTTCCCATGGGATTTTCGATAATCCCATGGGATTTTTTTCCCATGGGATTTTTTTTCTCCCATAATTTGCAAATGGGAGAAAAATCCCATGGGATTTTGAACATTTTAAAAAACGTGTTTTATTTGCGTTTGCAAGTATTTTAACGTTATTTAAGGACTGTATATTGGTTTTATGCCAATTATATATATAAATATATAGTAATAAAAAAATCCCATTTTTAAATGGGAGAAAAAAAATTCCATGGGATTTTTTTCTTAATTTGAGAGATTTATTCATGAAACTTTCAGAAACATCATATTTTATGAAATGATGAACAACTAAGATATTTTACTGCGTTTAGTCGTGTTTAAAAAAAAAAAAAAAATCCCATGGGATTTAAAAATCCCATGGAATTTTTTATCCCATGGGATTTTTTTTCCAATGGGATTTTTCAGTTTCGTAAGCCGAATAAGTTTCTTAATGCGAAAAACAACAATAAAGGAAATAATAATTATAATTTTGAATAATAAATTGAATAATATAAATAACATGAATATTTTTAAAATGAGTTACAATTAAAGGTTTATGCTAGTAGAACTTATCATTTCTTGTTCGAGCAGATGGTTGAGTCCAATTGGTGAGTATGCCAGCTTAGAACCAGTATAAATGCATCGCAGACAGACAACGCTGTCATACTGTACACACCGCTGAGTAACAATCTTTATTGCATTTCATTTTGCAACAGAAAATGAACTCCGTAGTATAATTGATTTTATATATGCCCTCTGCTTTTGAAAGCGTGCAACACATTAACATAACAATAAGTCCATGCCAAAAACTATGTGCAAATTCCATTCAAAGCTATATACACATTATAAAGGTCAGATGACCCGCGTCATGCGAAAATGGGTCTTATGTCATATGCGGCCAAAGTTGGTCCATGCTTGTCCAACCGCGCTGTCTGGTCAGGTTCTACGCTGACTGATATATCAAGTCAAGCCATGATTCGTGGTCTCATATCCAAACTCGGTAGCTCTTGTGCGAAACTTTCACCGGAAACGACGGCACCGAGACGGGCGCTCGAACTTTGCGGATGCGCGTTATATGTTATATATAATAGCGCGATGTGTTTTTTCTTGCCTCAAATTAGTAAGCCCAATCAGCGTTTTATTGTGTTCTTTGCTTCTACTATTAACAAGAACTTCAACCGATACGAACATGAATTTTATTTTAATATGTTTATTTAATGCTCGGAAAACTCATTGTATATTTAGACTACTACTTATAAAACAAAGTCGGGTTTTCAACATCTGTTTTCGGCATATAAATTGTTATTCCAGATTTTACGCACTTTACTGTACAAAATACCGTTAGGGCCACCGTGGTTACTCATTAAAATCCAGAGGGCGAGAATGCGAGAACGCGAAAGTACGATGACGACAGTGCGACAATACGATGGCGACAATGCGTTCGTACGATTGCGAAAACGCGCTAGTACGATGACGACAATGCGACAGTGCGACAATACAATGGCGGCAGTACGATAGTACGGGGGCGACAATGCGATAGTCATATCGTACTTTCGCCGTGGTATCATCGCAATGTCGCCATCGTTCTATCGCATTGTCGCCATCGTATTGTCGCACTGTCGCCATCGCATTTTCGAATTGCCGCCATCATACTATCGCGTTATCGCATTGGCACCATCGTACTATCGCACTGTCGGCTATCGCCATCGTATTGTCGCACTGTCGTCATCGTATTTTCGCACTGTCGTCATCGTATTATCGCACTATCGAACTGTAGTATTGTCGCCATCGTACTATCTCACTGTCGCCATCGTATTGTCGCACTGTCGTCATCGCACTGTCTGATTGTCGTCATCGTATTATCGCGTTCTCGCATTGTCGCCATCGTATTGTCACCCTGTCATCATCGTATTGTCACATTGTCGCCATTGTACTATCGCGTTCTCGCGTTCTCGCCCTCTGGATTTTAATGTGTAACCACGATGGCATTAACGGTATTCCGTAATACTGCTAAAGCACAGTATGATTAGGTCACTCCCAATGCTCAAATCTCTATGTCTATTTTAGTAACAACACATGTCTATGGAAGGATATTTTGGTAAAAGTAACATCATTCGTGGTGAATATTTACATTATGACTGATGCTTATTCTAATTTGCTTTATGACAATTCCAACATGCTTGTTGTCTATTCGTTTATACTTGATGATTGCTGCAACATTACATCATTCATGATGAATATTTACATTATGCGTGATGTTTTTTCTAACATGCTTCATGACAGTTCCAACATGCTTGTTCTCTATCGGTTATACTTGATGATTGTTTCAACATGCTTGGTGACTATCCAATGTTTGTGTGTTCATTATTCCTGAAACCAGTCATAATCGGTTTTGCCACTAAGCGTCATTAACAACGGCAGTTAGCAACAGGCAGTAAGCAGAATGCAAGTTACTAAATTATGACAACAGGTGGCGCGCGTTTATTTTCCGTATGTTGAATAAATTACTTTTCGGAAAAAAAAGCGAAAACATCCGAATCATTTTGACTAGTAAACTGAGTAAGCTGAATTAGTTCCCTTCGTTATATAATCTCCATTAAACTAAATACGTTCATTATTGCCATGAAGACCAGTAGGTTTACACAATGAATTGACTGCCGTGAATGTTTTTGATATTTGTAAGATGCAATTGGCACTCAAGAAATTATACATGTATTTAATTCAGGACATAACGGGGCTGATGTGTTGGAATTGTGGCCTTCCCTAGTCCAAATAATTACAGTAGACGTAATCTACCGATGTGCATTGCATATCGACCTCATATTTATAAAGTAGCCCAAACCCCCATTGCCACAGACCTGTGCGTGAAACTTTCAGATTTCTCTAGTCTGTTTACCATGCTATAATTACAATTTCTATAAACACATATTTATCATTTTATGACTATATAATGTCTGTGATATAAAGAGAAACCTGAAAGTTACAAGTACTCGTGTCTAGTACTGTACAACTATTGTACTCCTCGTTGAGAAAACAACTACTTCATCTACATGTATTAAAATATCATAAAACATAATTTTCAATCAAGTTGGAAAAAATCAATAAATAAATGTCATATAAACAGGTTTGTCATGAACGTTGACGTCGCTCTTGGTTTCCAGAAAAATTCCCACGCACGGATTTCAACCGTCATTGTTTACAATCAATTAAGTGCATAAGTACTTGAATTTGTATAGTGTTTTTTAAAAGTGTCCAGCTACAGGTGGTTAGCGTGTGGCTATAGTACTAATTAGTGAAAACATATTTTGGAATGATAAGTAATCATATTATAACGAAAAATCAACTTTTCTTAAAAAAAATAAGTTAAATATATATTCAACAAGGTATCCAACTCGAAATCATCCGAAAACGGGATGCATCGTTTTAAACAGCCTTTACGTCATCAATTTTGCAGCGATTTGCACGATCTTGGTCTTATTCAACGCAGAAATAAATTTCCTTTCTGGAAATGTATATGTCCTGCAATATTTTTACAAATACTGGGTCAACTTTTAAGAAATAACACGATACACAACTCGCGTCACCCAGCTGTGATCGATCAGACAGTATTAATGACTGAAATCTTCACGGGGAAAAGGGCATTTTCCCTGCAAAGTTCACGAACCTCGATACCATAATTCAATAAAACGTATGAAAAAAACATTCTTACCGTGCTTGCCGTAGCATTATGCATCAAAACTAACTGTCCAGCGCATTTTCAAACCTTTGTTTACATACATTTCAACCAACTGACATTTTAAACACAAGAGTGATTTCATTGCTCCAATGGGAGTTGTGTCTTTACAACTGGAGATTTCATTCATAAATACGGTCTGATCGATCACAACTGGGTCAAGCGAATTATGTATAGCTTTATTTCTTAAAATTTGACCCAGCATGTGTAGAAATATAACAATATATATACATTTCCTAAAAGGAAATTCATTTCTGCGTTGAATAAGACCGGGTCATGAAAATCGCTGCAAAATTAATTTAGTAATGGCTGCTCAAAACGATGCACCCCGTTTTCGGATGATTTTGAGTTGGATACCTTGTTATATATAAAACGATAGTGATTTTTTTAAATAGAAAATTTGATTTTTCGTTTTAGTATGATTATTTATCATTCAAAAAGATGTTTTCACTAATTATTATCATAGCCACACGCTAACCACCTGTGTGTCCAGCACGTGTGCCGGGAGAACAGGGCTTAATGTATTTTTTGTTAAACTCTATAATATTTATATCCAATCTGTATGAAAAAATGTCGGTGAACATTATTCCGGTGTAAATTTTTGAAAATATTGAGGCATTCGTTAATTATGGATCTAAAACGGAACATTAATCCGCAAAAAAAAAAAACACCGGGCATATTGCATATTAGATCGGACACATGAAATTATTTCGAAAGAAAGCAATAAGAGTTTCAATTCTACATGAGTAAGTCTCGCTGTGCACGATTACGCTCTTACTGCTCGTATATATTTGACTCTTGGCAAATACCTAGTGTTTTATTTTGCTTAATCTAAATTGTGTCATGCATCTATATGTACTTAAAGCAGCATGACCAACAGCTCTTTCATATGTGAAAGAGATTGACACGAAATACCTACCCATCTATAATAAAGTTTATATGTGCACTTCAATATTATAGTTTTATAGCATTTTATGTGGTGCAATATAAAAGTACTCTAGTAAATTTGAAATTATGTAATCGATTTCCTCTCAACATACATGCAAAGTTCCAGATAACTTTTTCAGCAAAATCTTGGTTTACACTCTATAATAATCAAGCCTTAAAGTCTATTATTAATTCTTTTTTTTCAGGTAAATATAATTTTTGGCACATCCGCATTAAGGTTTATAGTCTAAGAAGAGTTCATGACAATTGCCGGGTTACAGCAGACTTTTTGCGATAAAAGGACCAGATAATGGAAAACGTTCGGCTTTTCGACTGTTGTAAAGATGGTCTGTTATTCATAATAACGGTAAAGTGTTGTTGATTTCATAATTGTAATGAGGGCCTAGACGAGTGGGAACTCATTGATAAAATGTTTACATTATATGCATTGATATTGAGTTTTACGCATGATCACAAATTTTGAATTCTTATTTTATTTTTCCAATGTGTAACCGTACGCACAGAATTTAAGTCGACTTTTTTACTAAATTTAATTCAATTTTTTACGACTTTAAGCGTCTTATCTGGAGCTCTGCATACATGCATTAGTAGCATATATTGAAATATATCCATAGACTTTCTTTGGTTATTGAAGGTAAATTACTGTACAAAAATTATGGTTAGTCATTAACCAAAAAAAAGTTAAGTCTACAAACACGCGGTTAATTTCGGTTCAGTAGCAAATATCTTACAAAGGTGCGCAACTTCTCCTATAACATAAAATTTCCGTTATACGCCGTAAATTTCCGTAGTCCTCCGTAGCATTTCGGAATGACTGTCAATTGACATCATTGTATCATGCATGATAGTATGTTGCTTTGTGCTTGGGTGAAACTCACATCTTACCATCGCGTTAATTTATTAAACGCATTAATATTTGATTCCATTATGCACTGCGCCTATTGCACAAGTCTCTCTGCACAAACCAACATACACATATGCAGCATGCAATTAACGAACAAGAATGTTGCATCTGTACACATGCATGATACCATTAAGCAGAATGTAAATAGACATTGGACATCAGGCAAGATGTAAGTTTCATCAAGCATGAAAAGGTGTCTACATACTAATTGAAAGTACCATCAAGAATCATGACACAGTCACAAAGAAGGATGTAATTTTTACCTAAATACCCTTCCATATTTGTCGGCGCTGTGTGTTTGCTTAATTTCACTGCAGAACGTCTACTGGTAAATCTTACAAAAAAAGTGATAAATAAGACTGAGTAGCAATTTTTTCGGCGTTGCTGTTTAACGTCAAATTTGGCCTTTCAACGAACTTCTTAAAAGCCCATTGAATTTTAATGAAGAAGTTTCCCGCTTGTAGGTCCGAATGAATTAAATCAAATTTTGCAATTGGCAATTTAATAGAAATCCCCATAAAACATTGCACATAGCTTTCTGAAATAAACAGGCCACATTGAACGCATTCACGATATCCAACAGCTCTCTTTGCAAAGACCTATCTAGTGTTTCTTGGCCGTGTAAGATCTATAATTAGAACATCGTCACCTAAACATCTACGAATAGAAGAGCATATTTTGGGGAAACAAATTCAATAAGAGTATAAAACGTCCACGATCACTAATGTGTAGTTTGTTAAAGATATCACGGCAGTAAAAACATAGCACTTTAAAGAGACCACAATCTGGTACATTTGGTCAATTGTTGCGTCCGTGGCGGACAATACATTTTTAAAAAGAAAGCGTACAAAAAAGCAAACACAAAGTTCTTCGTAAGCTTGTTTTAATCTTAAAAACACATAATCGACAGTCATTCCAGTCAAATACAATACTAACAGTCAGCACTCTAGAGATCAAAATTGCGGATATAAATATTTAGTTCAGGGATATCAAGTGTATCAAGTTCGAATTCCGGAAAAAATAGCCGGTAGTCTGGGGCATTAGGTCCCTTACAGGGATAAAAGGTAAATCCCCGCCCGAGCCGTAGCTAATTGATTTATTGTAGTCTTTCTAGCTGCGTTTCTGGTGAGTACAATGCGGAATATTACGGATATTTGCAACATGTCGAAGATTTTCGGAAAGTAGCGAAGAGGTTTTCGTCAGTTAATATTCATGTCCGTGCCGGCCGCTAACTTATCAGAATCAATAACAAGAAATATCTTTAAAAAAGATATACGGCGTTGATTGTGGTCGATGTTTATGAACGATCAAAAGTTATCTCTATGAGATAAAAAGTAGCGGATGCCTTTTTTCTGCGCAGTTCTTAGCTACATCATAAGCAAATCAATTACGGGGTGTTGCGCCAGATTTCGTGTCTTATTTTGCTTTATGTGATATTATTACTCAGATATCTATATTTACAGAATAGAAAAACACAAGAAACATGAAAATAAACGAGTGCATATAGGTCAGCCGGCAATACTCGAATCTTATTTAATTGCATAATTATAGTATAGTGAATTATTGTGCTCATGCTTAATAAACTGGTCTAAATGGATAAATATTTCTAATTAATTTTATCAAAATTGGTCCTTATTATGCAAATGTTGAAACCATATTAAAAATCGATGATTGACATACCACAATAATATCGCCGAATATCTTTATTTAGTATCTTTCTGATCAAAACAGACTTCAAGTGCACAAAGTTTACGAGACGGCGTTTATATAAAGATTTCTGCAACTGACCGCAAACTGACCTTGATACCTTGCGGATTAGAATGCAATGCATTACAGTCACTACGGTATTGTCAGTAAGACCGGTGTTGAATGATCGCAACCCCTTCTGCGAACTCCGGTGATGAACTGTATATAAACTCTGACTTTCACAAATGGCCGCGAATTGACCCGAAACCTCGCGGGTTGAAATGCAATGCAAGTAAGTTCTAAATATGACAACATAGGCTTTAGTATAAACGCTTTTGCGCTGGTAATTCTCTGAAAATAAAAGGTGAACGCACAAACTGCATTTATGTCGAAAATTGATTGTAAAACTGTTCTATCTATTGAGCCTTTTCATTAGAGATAAAATTGTTTCATGCAGTAAAACAGTGTTACAAAGACGCGGATATGTTTCCAATGTTCTGGTGTTATACTCAAATCAGCCAATGGAATAAATGAAGTGTATTCATTCGTACCTAGCCGCGGGAAATTTTATTTTAGTATTATTGGAGACTTACAAAGGTCAAGTCAGGGTGAAAAGCTGGCTTAAAACAGCTTACGCCGAAAAAAGAACCTGGAAAAATCGGTACCGATCGCAAATTTCCGGAATTCCGATAACGCTTCAACATTATTTGTTCTCAAATGATCGCGTACTCGAACGAATCTGTCCGTACGCCTCCAACTCCCTTTAAATCTCATCGGACGTACATTGATCTCAAAATCTATCCTTGACGACTCAAATCATATTTCCTGAATAGTTTGGCCTATTGACGTCCCTGTAATTATAACAATGGTCTTTTGGATAAACAACGCTAAGTTGTTGCAATATAATAACCGTTTAAAATAGTTACCGGTTTTCATTTAATAAAATGATTAAGTCATATTCGAGATTTCAGCGATTGCCAATATTTTGCTTTTGTTTCTCATAAGCATATGGTGCTTGGTATCTGCTATTGACTCCTATGTAGATTGCAAATATTACATAACCCTTACAGCGGCCGAGCGCAGATATCTGCACTTGGCCGCTAAAAAGAATAATCTTTGCGCATTAATTTAATTCAAATCTCATTATCATTATCAAAATCATCATCATCGTCGTCGTCGTCACTACTACCACCACCATCATCATCATCATCTTCTTCTTCTTCTTCCTCCTCCTCATCATCATCATCATTAACAACAACAGCAACACCAACTTAACATCATCATCAAACAACAATAAACATCGGTAGCATACAATGTGCTTCATCAACCATACATAATTATATGCGTTAAAACACCATAATAGAACAGCATGAATGAAGCTGTCTATTACTCTTTTATATTTCCTATACCAATATTTTTTTTCGTTAATTGAAGGACTAGTTGAAATCTTCTATAAAAGCCCCCCCCCCAATAAAAAAAAATAAATACAATAAAAACCCTAGCAAACAACAATAAACATAGGTTAGTTAGTATACACTGTGCTTTAGCAACCATGCATAATGAATGTTTATGACTTCGGACCGTTGTGTTCAAATTTAAAAAAGCAAGATGGTATGTATGCGGCACACAACACATAGATAATTATAGTTTTATACCTTAAACGTAGTTCATCAAAATAAAGATAAGTTATTATCTATGTAATACTTAAATTAGGTTTATAACGTATGCATATTTGTCTAAAACTTGTGAAATGTGATTCGTAAGCCGACGACAACATTATCATTCGGACCCTTCTCCCCACCTAACAATCGAGATTAAACACCTGTGGAGATCCCGATCTTATCAATGAATAAACCGGTTCAATGATGTCAAGTCAAATAAAACATACTATTACTATCCAAATAAATATCTATCAAAAAATGTAAATTGATATACCTACTTAAATAAAACTAAACGATTAGCAAGAAAAATATATAAAGAAGAAGCAGGCAAAGTAGACAAATTAATTGTAACATATGTTTTCTCAGTCTCCCACTGTTGAACAATATAAATAGTATTTATCGCCACCCCAAAAGAGATCTTTATCACACGTTTGGCTCAACTAATATATAATTGTGACAGGACAAACTGTCAACAAATACCTTGTTAATGTTTTATACATAACTCCAATCAAAGGTTAACTTCCAAGGAAACTGCGGCATGTTAAAACTGTTGATTATGACAAAATGTTGTTTAGTACAAATCAGTACAATAGCGTCTGTTATGTGGCCTATACTAATCCAGTTAAATAAAACTTTAATCGCAGAAAAGTTTAGATTCTTTACACCTTTAAGAAAATATATATAACAGTTCTTTCCTGTTTTAACAAAATGATACATTTAAAAATAAATTATGAAGCATCGCTAGCAATAGTAGAAAGAGAAGTAGAAGGAGAATTATTATCATTAGTAGTAGTAGCAGCAGCAGCAGCAGTAGCAGCAGCAGCAGTAGCAGTAGCAGTAGCAGAATCAGTAGCAGTAGCAGTAGCACTAGCAGTAGCAGTAGAAGTAGCAGTAGAAGTAGCAGTAGCAGTAGCCGTATCAGTAGCCGTATCAGAAGCAGTAACAGTAGCAGTAGCAACAGCAGCAGAAGCAGCAGAAGCAGCAGCAGCAGCAGCAGTAGCAGTAGCACTATCAGTAGCAGCAGCAGCAGCAGCGGCAGTGGCAGCGGCAGTGGCAGTAGCAGTGGCAGTAGCAGTGGCAGTAGCAGTAGCACTAGCAGTAGCAGCAGCAGCAGCAGCACTGGCAGCGGCAGTGGCAGTGGCAGTGGCAGTGGCAGCGGCAGCGGCAGTGGCAGTGGCAGTGGCAGCGGCAGTGGCAGTGGCAGCGGCAGCGGCATCAGTAGCAGTAGCAGTAGCAGTAAGAGTAGCCGAAGCAGTAGCAGTAGCGGCTTTTTGCTTTTTTGTTTTAGAAGTGTTTGTCGTATAAGAAGAACGCAAGAAAGACAAATTAATTGTAACATGTGTTATCTTAGTCTCCGTTGTAGTAGTATTTGTTGTATCTACACAGCCATTTTTCAGTCACCTGAGAGACATGTTTTTATAAGAGATTTAATTGTGGACCAATACATCGTGTATTAATATCAGTGTTCCCACTGGGACACCACATGGGGCGAGGATTTACAGATAAACTAGGCCTTCAATTAATTATGCGCCTAGAGGCAAACAATACTATAACTTACTGATAATTTTAGGATTGGGATGTGTTTGTATCTTATTTGAAATTAGCTAGCTTAATTCAAAAACTAATTATAGCCTCAATATTATCACAAGAACATATTTATTGTGCAATATATAATCATATCACCATCACAATATACCAGAGCGTTAGTATTTATTGTGCATACATATCCTACAGCAACATTTACAAAACTTATTACAAACCAACCACTCAAGCTTTAATTAAGATTGATTTCAATTTATATTATGACATACATTAAAGATCACTGTCAATTAATTAAAAAACAGCTTGATGCTTCGTACTCAGCGATTTAAATCAAAGAAACGTTGCGTACACATTAATTGGGGTTAATAAAAAAAGTCTGCAATTAAAATAATCAAATTTAAATAATACTAGATTTAGTTTCAAATTGTCGCTCAAAAAATGTATCAGTTATATCAGTTACAAGGGAATCGATTTGTTTAATCTCCGCAATCCAATAATAATTATGGTGTTTGTATGACAAATTAATAGCTATTCGTCATTGAATGTATGATACTCATAAAACTATTGAAACAATAACCACAGCAACAACAACATATGTGACTATGTATATATCTTCTTCAGATACTCTGTGTCATACTTTCAAAATTATCCTCATAAGATTCATAATAATAAACACTATTGCAATCTTAGTAAAAACCAACTTAGCCGTTATGCTAATGATTTTATGTTCAGTATGCGTGTACATTTCAATATTATATAACAACAAGCGTTCACAAATACCTATGTTTAATAAATATTAAAAACATGAGAACCAATGAAGGTATTGTATTTTAATAGACTAGTTTTACCGTGTGTGCACATTCATATAAAATCATTTGAAAATCACACTTGAGATAATGTCTTTAGGTTTTGCTATTTCTAATCGATTTAAACACCATAAAACCACCGTATTTTCTCTTACATTCTAAATTTTCTTACATTTCCCTTTTAAGCCAAAATATTTATGTTTTCATGATTCTAAATTTTCGGACATACGGATTTTCGTACAGTCAGCTAAACAGCGCTATTTTATCAGATTTTGGCCCTGTTTTTGCTTATCTGATGACCCTTCGGTCATGCATTTTTACAACCGGATTAAAGTAATAAAACAGAATCATGCCTAAGGGCAATCGACCATTACATTTGCGTACTTGGGTAAATTACCTTGTAAACCTCTAATAAGCAATGGTTCCTTCCAACAGCGTTTGAAATGATATCGTATTAAGAAAGCCAAACGTTTATTGTTTTTACTTTTTATATATTATTTCAGTTGATTGCAAAGCTGTTAAGTAAAGAACGAAGGGAACAACACAATAAAATTATGTACACTGATGTATTATTTCTACTTCAATTAAATAATTGACAAACAAACATAACACACTTGTCTCTAAATATTTTTCGTATTTAAATTTTCCAACACGAAAAACAATATCTTTAAGTGAACGGAAACTTATAATTATTACGGCATATAGTAAAAGCAGAGTTGTCTGAACCATAAGTAAAATAAAAAATAAAAAATGACACAGCTTATTTTTCCCTCAAGTGTTAATGATAATATGGATAAACAATTAAAAATACATAAAGTCAATTGTGTTGATTACTCGTTATTGAAATATTGCAATGCTAATTATAAGACATCTGATTAAAAACAAAATGTATGGTGGAATACCTAATCTGGAAATACAAACTAATGATACTATTAATGCAACAACAACAATCACATCTTTTCAAGCGCAATCAGAAAACTGCTACAGCTTTGTATTAACAAACATAAATATGTTTGTGCTTATAGATTTAGATAAACTTCAAATCTTTAAGTGTGCTATGAATTGAATATAATTTATATTTAAAAGTTTTGCTACTCTGTTGATAACTAGCAACAGCAAAAAGGAAGATACCATTTTTTATCATCTAATTTTATTTATATTTCATTGTTTATTTGTTTATGATCACAAGGATTGTTTGGATAACAGAGTGTGTCTAGATATACCGGTACCCTTAAAAATATTTTTATGAATTGCAATGAAGCGTAGAAATTAAACAGGCCCTAATACAGACACCATTTTTATCGGAATGCGATTATAGTTTCAATAGCCACTCGTAACGCTTTTTGGATTGAATGTGTAATGAATACTTTTAGCGACAAATTGACTTGGTCAAATACTGCATCTTAAACGGATAAATAAAATTGAAACCATTTATTTTCAATATTATCAACATTATTATTTAGTTATTAATACATTAAACAGCAAACTCTATTAATCAAAAAGATTTGATATAACATCCGAATTCACTGCAAAAATGAGCTGAGCGATAGGTTTTACGGTTGTTGAAATTGTTCATGATGAGAATGACGATGACGACGATGATGACGATGACGACGACGAGGAGGAGAACAACGACGATAACAATGACGATGATGATGATGATGATGACACTGATGATGATGATCACGACGATGGCGACCATAACGATGTTGTTGGTGATATTGACGATAATGCTGCTGCTGTTGCTGATGACGATGCTGCTGCTGATGATGCGGTGGAGGCGGAGGAGCAGGACGAGGACGAGGACGAGGGCGACGACGACGAAGACGACGACGACGACGATGATGATGATGATGATGATGATGATGATGATGACGATGATGATGACGATGATGATGACGATGATGATGACGATGATGATGATGTTGATGATGATGATGATGATGATGATGATGATGATGATGATGATGATGATGATGATGATGATGATGATGATGATAATGATGATGATGATGATGATGATAATGATGAGATGATGACTATGTTGATGATGATGATGATGATAACGATGAAAACGATGATGTTGATGAAAATAACGATACTGTAAGTAGTAAATTAACTCATTAATTGTTATTATAATACACAAGCACATGCTAATGGATCTGTATCCGCAAGGCGGTCAAATGAAAACTCACTTGGTATAAATATGAAAAATTGAATCAAAATATCATAATGCGGAGTGTTAAAATGTGTTCAAATCTAGCGAAATTGTTGCAGTACTTTTCTACCGAAACCAATGCTTAGTCCAGTTATTTTAAAAATAATTTCAAAATACCACGATAAACGTCAATTGGCTAACAAATACATTTGTAAGTTTTACCTCACTCAAAAACAGTATTTATTGAAGACAGGGCGTCAACAATGTCCGAGTTTCTTCAACGTAGCGTAAGTACCTTTCCGTTTGATTTATCGCAGGATCCTGGGTCCGCACCCACAGTCTTTTAAAGTGTCTGCATTAAAAAAGATAATAATTGTTGTTTGTAATAATCTTTGACAGCTCATCAAAACATGTAAATCCTCAATTCGGAGAGTTTCAGTATGATTTCATTTATTTAAAAAATAAAGACGGTTAACATATTTTATACGCACATACACATGTATATAAGTAGCTATACGCCATATAACATAGGACATAATGTATATTATAAATCAAAGCGCTGAAGGCACTGAAGTTGTTCGCTGTTGTCGTCCTTGATTAGCTTGTTCGCATTGCATATGCTTATCATTGTGCACAGGCTAATCTTATTTGACGTGCATTAAGCCTCGTTTTCCATGAAAGCAGCCAATATGTGCATATTTTAATGATAAACACTAGACTGGCCAATGGCGTTTACAAGCTGGTATATACATTCACTGCTAGAGCAGAATCATTTGTCGTCTGCTGCAGACAGGCAGTGGTAATCGTTCCTAGCAGAGTGAGTTGTGGTTCTTGCCGTACTTAAGTCTTCTAAGCACCTACTGATTTGCATTTATTACCCATTCTCTTGAAACGCCGACTAATAAAGTGCGATAAACCGCCTTTAAGCACTTGGCACATTAACAAATAAGAACATTCCACACCTCACCGAGAACCGACGTCTTTAATCGCGAAACTATTACAAGAAATTGAATACCGCCAGAAACAACAATGAGCTCACTTCGATTAAATATAAATACACTATATTCATTGCGTCCTAAGCAATCAAACATATCAACCGAAAATACCAGCGAATACAGTATTATATATGACATCGGTCTTATATATCGCCTCAGACATGCGAGAGCGCCACGATGAGTGAAGAGTGTGTGTATGAGAGTTTGTTTACAGGTCCTACTGGCCTCTTCACGAGATTTGTGTAGCCCGACCTGAATGATAAATGAAATGGATGTAGTAACAATTATATGAACACGATATATCCGTACCAATATCCATGTGAGCACATACTAATAATAATTAATTTTTTAATCGCCATTAGCTTGAAAATAAACGTAAATAGATACAACAAAGACCAATTCGGAGACTCTAAATTTTTTAAATTACCTCCCCTGCAATAGAAAATATATATGGAGACTCGCATTCTATGGAATATCAAAATCTCAATATATCTTTCTCCGAAATTTTTTTCTGGTAAAAATCATCTTAAATTTAGCTGTATATTCGTATGTAATTAATTAAACAAGAGTTATAAAAAGGCATCGCAAAAAATATCGCGTTTTACTTGAATAAGTTACCTCCCTAAAGCCTATCGGAATATCAAAAATACGTATATAAACAAAACGCGTTCCTTGCATAAGTGATAATAAAGCGCGTGCCCGTGCCACTCGTCCTCCAAATACTTACTAAATATAGTACAACGTATCTACAATCATTGCGACTAACTCAAACCTCAGTAAATAAGTAACCAGGATAAATATACGTTTAGGTAATTAAGATATAAAACATACATATAAAAATTTACATGTTCCCTGTCTGCCGAACCCGATCCATGGACTATAGCCACTAGAGGTTCCTATGTACCTATGTAGCCGGATTGCGCCCTCTGAGCGCCCAACACCGACACAGATCACGCTACTCTCCGGTCAAACACAATACTACATATGACTGCTGCCTTTGTCACCATATTATCAGAATCATTAACGTGCAAAATGGAAACTTTCAACTGTCCTTTCACTTCATACATAAGCCATTGCCGATCTTCAATGATCGCTTATTTCCGAAAGATGCATTTTATTTTTTTCAAACTTCGAATTTTGATATATGTTTAACTTATTCATTTAGATTACATTATTTTCACTATAAATATTGACTTTGATCCAATTATCATCTGAAAAATACGATTTCGCGATTTCTTCAAAGATCGAGCGAGCCTTTTTACCTGTTTACTTATATATATCTAATTTAAGGTTACACAGATGTGAAGTTGTCGTGGCCGATTGGGTAAGGCGATGAATTAGAAATCTTTTGGGATTTTCCCGCGCAGGTTCGATTCCTGCCGACATCGCATACTTTTTGCGACGCGTTTTATTTCTTTTCTAACGTAATTTGATTTAATATAGCACATAAGCTATGTGTATTGTTAAATATGTTGAAAATTGTATGCACATCATTCGATTTTAAAATTAAAACAACGTTATGGCTAAATTGATTAATTTACTGCTGAAAATACGAATGATGCATGTTGCATTTTTATTTTTATTTAAAAAAGTAAACGGTAAATTTGTCTATTTTTTGTATTTTTGCTGTATATAGTGTTTCTATAAAAACTTAGTTTAAAATATAACTTAAATGATACTTTTTTGAATTTTATGACACTTTGTTTTTAACCGACCCAATTTTTACTTGGCTGAAATCACTTACATTTCATGGCGCTATTCCATAGATTAAAATTTGTAAAAAATAAATGTCTGTAAAAGAATACTTATTTCATCTTGTTTAAACTTTAAACACCTTTACTGCATCTGTACACACCAACTGCATGCCCATATTTGGAAATTTGAATGAATTATGGAACTTTTATATACCCCAGGGGTGAAAATAAACTGGACAAAAGCCGAGCGTGAGGGTGGTTTTGAAAAAATCGGTTTATTTTTTTTAAGCATGGAAAGCCTACCTACAAATTTGCATGTAGTTTAGTGAAATGATGCTGATAAGGAAAATAATTAATTAAATTATATTTGGATATGTGCCCATTAGAGGTGCGCAAGCTTAAAAAGGTAGAATTACCGAAATTCCCATTCTTACACGTTGTAGCATGGATCGGGTATTGAACACGATACACGTGTGTATTAGCACCCTACTGTAGTCCCGGCGGGGTTATCAACTGCACCAATACACCGGTAAGCAACCAGGGGAATATCATATGAAAAAAGAACTATCATGCATGTTTGATTTGTTAAAGTGTGTCACAAAATTTCCCTAACTGCCGATGTCGGCTATAATTTCGGTATAAACATGCAAAGAAATTTACATATATATAATGTTATTGCCGATATGTTATTGGACATTTTGTATGTCAAATGTTCATTATTTGTATTAAAATAAAGACGATTGTATTGAACACGATACACGTGTGTATTAGCACCCTACTGTAGTCCCGGCGGGGTTATCAACTGCACCAATACACCGGTAAGCAACCAGGGGAATATCATATGAAGAAAGAACTATCATGCATGTTTGATGTGTTAAAGTGTGTCACAAAATTTCCCTAACTGCCGATGTCGGCTATAATTTCGGTATAAAAATGCAAAGAAATTAACATATATTTAATGTTATTGCCGGTATGTAATTGGACATTTTGTATGTCAAATGTTCATTATTTGTATTAAAATTAAGACGATGCTTATTTGCCAGAAAGCGTTTATTTCAAATTCAAAACAAGCAATAATCATACATAATACCAAAATATAAAACTAACAAAATGACATCACTCTCGCTTAACGCAACGTTCAGAAGCACGCGCACTTAACAAAATTATTGCAACTAATGCAAGATGTAATTAATATGTGACTACATGTACTTGCTATACAACCAGTATCATGCGAAAATTGATCTTCTTTAATTGTGGTTCCCTCTTTGAATTAATGTTGCCTGTCGACTTTTAGAATAATGTGTCAGTTAGAAATGTATTGCTTGCTCTACAACCAGCATCATGCGAAAATGGATCTTATTTAATTGTAAATCCCTCTTTGAACTTAAGTTGTCAGTCGACTTTTAGAATAATGTGTCAGTAATAAATGTTTTTCTTCAGTTTCACATGTTTTTCTAAGAAAATTTAGTGAAAGATGCAAATGTGTCTTATTTATTTTTTTCTGTGTCTTCAATGTATCTTATTTATATGTGACTGCGTGCTTATTTTTTTTTTCAAGAAATGAAAGATGCAAATGTGTCTTATTTTAATTTTATCCATGTCTTAAATGTCGCTTATTTATATAAGATAAAATGATATACTGCCAGTGTCATGCAAAAAAGGATCTAATTTCTTAATATCCACATTCACGCTTTGTTCTTTATTAGCACCGTCTTTAATTAGGCTCTATTTAAAGTACAGATTACTGTGAACTTAATAATTGTGCAACGGTGATGTTGATCCATTATCGTTGTTAATTTAAAATGTAGACAACAAGTTAGCAATTAATGAAATCAGTTATTTTGGAAGTAAATCTAATTTTTTCTGTACAGTAGCCAGGCGGATGTGTATTGAGCGGATAAGATAGGGATCACCACAACAAGTTTCTAATACACAGTATAGACTTCCCCTATTATTGTATTCGTTATTTTCCTGATTGGAATAAATAAAGTGTTAAAGATCATCTCATGTGAAAAGCAGGATTTCTGACATAATTTCAATCGTTTTGCTTTTATACACAATTTCATGGAACAATGAATATATTGGCGCGATGGAACACAATTTATAAATCAAGCTGACAGTATAGTATCGTGACACGTGAACTTATATCAATTATAAAACATCACGTGCATCATTAAATTTTTTTTTAATTATGAGAACATATTATATGTTCTACATGGTTTTGTTTAGTTTTTTTTCTCAACCAGAGAGACATTATAAAACATTGTTATATATAAAGCGCTTTACTTTTCTACATTACATAAAGATATATCGATTTTTTGTTAAGTGTACGTGCTTGACATATTTATAAAAAGGCAGTGTTTATTTTTGTAATAAAATCGAAAATTGACATTTAATTTGATGCAATCTACATTGTTTAGCGGCCAAGCGCAGTATTCCGCTCTCGGCGGCCGATGGTGTATTGCAATATATACAATGAAAAGCTGGGTTTCTGACATAATTTCAATCTTTTTGTTGACGCGGAAGTGCTTTTTGGTGGCCAAAAATACTATTGTTCCCTTTATTTAAACCTAAATCAGTATGTTTTTACACTTGAAGGTTTGTACAGCGGGGATTTCGGTACCGGCGCGGGTTTATGTGCTTGTTAGGAATTACCGAAATCCCCGCTAAGAGGCAACATATGCTGATTTATGCTTTGATTAAACATTGATAACTAAATTGCAAAAGTGTATAGCATATTGTAAATAAGGTAGTACGATATCATTTGTTTCATCAGATTTGTTTGGAAAATACTTTCTGAAGACTTATTATTACTATGTCATGTTATATTTACATATACTTTTGTGTGACCAATGTTTTAAATGTACATTTTACCTTTTTTACATTCGTTTACACATTTTTCACATTAATAAACTATTTAATAATGGAAAAAATATTCTGATAAGAGTGTTTAAATGATTAACACTAATATGATTGTGTACAAATCAACATTAATGCAAAGCCAAAACCCAAACATAATGACATATAGACCCTTTAAGGCGTAATATGGGGGATTGGCGTAAACATGGGTGATTTCGGCTCTGGGCGTACGAATGTAGCAGTACCGAAATCCCCGCTAATTATTTTCCAAAAGAAGTAACCGAATGGGAGATAATACATGTCACTGGTTGCTAATGAAAAAAAACACTATAATAATTTTGTTGACACTTGAAGGTTTGTACAGCAGGATTTCGGTACCGGCGCGCGTTTAAGTTCTAGTGTAGAATTACCGAAATCCCCACTGAGAGGCATTTTAATGCTGTCAAGAGTGCTTAATAATTAAAATTAATATCATTTTTTTGCACCTTAACATTCATGTGAAGTCAAAAACCATTCATACCGATGACCTATTGACCCTTTAAGGCGTAAATATGGGGATTTCGGTACTAGGCGGGCGATTGTAGAATTACCGAAATCTCCTTTTCATCATCGCACATTAGTGTAACATAAATTTTAACACAATATATGTAGGGAAACTCATATGATTCGCGTAATGTGAAAATGATTATTATGCTATAATTCGACCACGAAACTTGACGTGACTTAATACCGGACATTATGGAATGGAGCTACGCTGGCCGTATTTTACATAAGACCCATTTTCGCATATTATCTTATCAATGCTTATATGAAATTGATTGCTATAATCTAATGCGTATTCGACACGGAATTATTTTCAAGGTTTGTCATTTTGTCAATATTTATCATAGCAGGGGACATTGCTGACATCAATATGGATACTGTTTTCATTTTCTGTCGAAAAATGATATGACTTATTATCAAGATTATTTTATAGTACGATAGCGTTCTCTAAACAAGTGAGATTTATTTGTACTGGTAAATTGCTCTTATACTCACCATTCGGACTCGACGATCGGCTCGAATAAAAATGTTAGTCGCTTAAAAGTACAAATTCATCATATTGAGCACGATTATTATTATTATTATTATTATTATTATTATTATTATTATTATTATTATTATTATTATATAGCTTTTAGAAACTTATACCTTAAAAAAAATCCAATTGGAAAAAAAAATCCCATGGGAAAAAAAATCCCATGGGACAAAAAAATCCCATGGGATTTTTTTATTTTTTTTAAACACGATTTAACGCGTTGAAATCGCGAGAAATGCTCATAATTTGTTAAAAGGTAGTGTTTCTGAAGGTTACATGAATAAATCTCTAAAAATCAGAAAAAAATCCCATGGGATTTTTTTTCCCATAAAAAAATGGGATTTTTTTTCAATCAAAGTAAATTGAACGAAAATAAGCACAAATGCTTTAACAATGCTTAAAATCGATAACTAAGCACAAACGAACGTGTTTTATGTTTTTGAAAATCCCATGGGATTTTTTCTCCCATAAAAAAAGCTGGAGAAAAATCCCATGGGAGAAACCAAAATTCCCATGGGATAATGAAAAATCCCATGGGAAAATACAAAAATCCCATGGGAACCCCAAATTTGCAAATAAAGTTCATAGTGAAGAAAACGCATTTAACAAGCAAATTTCGGTTTCGCAAAGTTTTTCCGGTGGCCGTTAGTTATGTCTTCAAAAATGACGGCGATGTGATTAATACATTGAAAAGTACAATTCAATCCCTGCACCGGCATTGATATTAATGTATACATTGATCGAGTGTATATTTTATATGTATATATTTACACAGGACAATAACATTGTTGTTTTGCGTATCAAAAGAACTATCGCTAATTTTACCGTGGAAACATCAAATATGGCTTCCAACGCGTACCGCCTTATGCTGTTATGTACGACTTGTTGAAGAGGACATCAAGAGATGCTGTTGATTGGGACTAGTCAAACTCAGGTAAGATCAATCTTCATTGCACCAAATGTGACTTTAAAGAAGCTTGTGTGTGGTGAAAGTATGATGTATAGGTATTTACACTATTATATTAAAATAATTTATGTGTAGGATATCTTTGAAGAGGATGTTTTTATGTGTTCACCAAAATGTTTGTGTATGGTTAAATTATTACTAAAACGCTATCAATTTTGTTTTCACACATGTCACATGCACCTCTGAATTCACCAATGTAATATATGCAAGTAGGTTGAAATATAGAAATAAACACCAATTGTCAATTTATGACCCCAATAGCACACCATAGTGAGTACTCTTCAAAAGGAGACCACAAAAGCATGTTAAGTTCAATGGTGGCAAAATTTTAAAAATGTAAACACATTTATTTTTGCCAAATTTAAAAAGTTTCTCTTTGGTAAGTTACATATTTTTATATTTTAAAAAGTTATGAGAATTATTAAGTACTTTTCCCAATATCTGGTCTATTCAAACATTGAAACATTTGTATCAATGCAGAAAACCAGAAGAAACATGGAAAGTTTTCACAGTGAATAAGAACTGAAATATTGATATATTCTACCCCACTTAAATGTTGAACAAAATTGTCAAAAACAACAAGTGCTACGAATGGATGAATTCTACATTCTTTTTTTAAATTGATAGAAGTAAATGGAGTTCTGCTTATTTTTTAAAAGTACGGAAGGCTATGAGTGTCAAAAATATAAGCGATTGCGAACGAAAAATATATTATGACTCTGGCTTAGTTATACATGTGAAGTAGGCTAATTCTTTATGTAAACCCTTTGTTATATTATTGTATCTTTATTTTCAGTTTACACATGACACCATGTAGGACGATAATACTCTGCCTGTCAAAAAGAGGAGAAAATTAGCATTTAGTCCAAACAGTTGTTGCTTCTTTAACAAGACTTTTCAAGGCAATAGAACTATTCGTAATCCAAAGAAATTTGACTCCTTATTAACTATCAACAAAACTAGGTCTGATGAATTATCTGTCAATATTGTTGCATTTGAATGCGAAACACGTAATGGTGAAATAACAGTTTCTTACCACAAGGCATGTCGTGCAAAATTAATGCACCCATTTTACAGCAACGCTTCAGAAAAGGTAAAAGAAGAAACTCCACCGCATTTTGAGGAAACCCCAAATAAATTTACAAGATCCAAAAAAGATGACATTTTTAACTGAAGGGAAAATTGTTTCATTTGTGGTCAAAAATGTAGTGAAACACATCGAAATAACTAGTCAAGATTTGAAGGTTCTATTGACGAAACATTAAAATTAGCAAAACTGTTGGAAGTGTCCAAAATAAAAGAATATCAAGAACTTCAAACCAGAATACTTGGATGTAAAGGTGATCTTGTGGCAGTTGAGGCTAGATACCATCGCAAAAAAGCTGTCTACCTTCTTACATATCTGCATTACATAAAACCCAAAATCCTACTCCACGGAAAAGTAAATTAGATGATGTTGTGGAAATTGTCAAGTCTGAGTTATCTGCTGTTGTACGGATTGAAAAGCGAATACTAAATTTTTCCCAAATAAAATCTTGCATAAATGAAATCTGTTTAAAGGAGAATATTGCAATTGTAATCAGCAAACGCAAGTCTAAACATATAAAAAAAGCATTCCAGAGAATATTGC
This sequence comes from Dreissena polymorpha, assembly GCF_020536995.1. Classification (NCBI taxonomy): domain Eukaryota; kingdom Metazoa; phylum Mollusca; class Bivalvia; order Myida; family Dreissenidae; genus Dreissena; species Dreissena polymorpha. Next base: position 114,500,618 of record NC_068358.1, on the reverse strand, counting down.
AAGATCTTAGATTCATACCTAGGAAAAGACAGTACGACCTTGTATGTAGCAATCATAAAAGTACAGAGGAGGCTTTACTGAAAACGGAAAATCTTGAAGAATCTCTTAAAAAGTTGCGGAACAGTCTAAGCTTGATACCAGCTTGGTTGAAAGTCATGTTGATTCCGAAGCAAGGGAAGCATCTGTGTTTCATGAAGCAGCTACCATTTTGAGACGGCGAATTGAGAAAGGAGAAGAACTTCTAAAAGAAGAATATTATTCTCCAGAGGAACTTAGTCCCGATAATCAGATCAAACTAATTGACCCATTACTCCTTCGCTATATTAACTGGCTATCTTCAAAATGAGAACTTGAAAATGGCACTGACGCCAGTGAACAGACTGTCAGTCAAACGGTTATTTATATTGCAAGCGATATAACGTACCTAGTAAAACCATCTGTTATTACTAGGGATGGCAACGAATACCGATTTCGGTATTCGAATATTCGGTCACCCTTCCGAACGAATATTCGGATATTCGGTCAACATCTGTTGGAAAAAAAGTCAACTTTGTTTACCGTTCCATTACTCCATGAATTCTACTTTCGTTTTTACCGGAAGTTCACCGGAAGTGACTAAATATTGACACAGCGTTGCTCTCGCTAATTCGAAGCTGATTTTGTTGATTACTTTTTATTGTTAAAATTGAATGACAAAAACTGTTTTTAAACTATTAATATCGTACATCAACAATAGAACGAGAAACATAATATTACATGACGACAAAATAATTACATGACAAAACAATTAGATCTACATAAAATTAAAGCTGAACTTAAACGAATTATGTACATAGCCACAACACACTTTGAACCTGTTTAACATACTAAACAGTCAGTCTTTTAAAATTGCCACGTTTAAAAGACACTTGGATCGGCGACTTCTTATCGGATGATGTCGTGAAATACTTCCAAGCAGCGGAAGGCGTAGGTGGCATTTTGCTTCGACAGATATTTACTTTATGCGTGTAGCAATTATAATATTTTACATTAAATGAGGGTGCAATACCAAAAACATTTCTTTAAGTATAATACCTGTTTGGACCATACGATACGCAAATACTCATTAGAGGTTGAGTAAATTATTTTCTAAAAGTTTTTTTGATTGGACAACGTGATTATAACCATACGATCTGTTTTGTTTTTCACACCAAGTCGGCTCTTTCTTTACTCATTTAATCTTTGATCATGTTAAATGTAATTCGAGTTATTAGATCAAGACGGGTCGGTGGTTTAATTGCCATACGGTCTTATTTGTTTTTTTACACAAAGTCGGCTTTTCCTTTACTATTTTAATCTTTGATAATTTTAAATGTAATTCGAGTCATTGGATCAAGTGCAGGTCGGTGTTTTGATTGCCGACGCGATTTGCACCTATCATAATTTTGACACAAAGTGTCTGGCTTTGTTAGCGGGATTTATGACCGGTATACTGTCATCACCATAGCGACGCATTATCGCGTCAACCGGAATAAACATTATGACACGAGGAACAACATTTTTGACAATATTTGAAGCAAATTTTACGAATACAAAGTTTTTGAAATAACTCGATTTTTTATATTTTCTTCCGAATATTCGATTCGGAAAACAGTATCCGAATATTCGGTCCGGGACCGAATATTCGGATATTCGGATATTCGTTGACATCCCTAGTTATTACACCGACGCATCTGGGATTAACAGTTTACCTCTATCATACATTTGGAGCTAAGAAGTTGATAGAAGAGTTGAACCCTCATGGCTACACACTTACTTTCACTGAAGTGCTATAATTCCTCACATCTGCTGCGATGCACATGTGTAAAGGTAAACAACAATTACAATCAGGTATGAGGCATTTTCTTCTTGAATTGATTTCAAAATTAAAACAAAAAAACAATCAGGTTTTTGTATAAAAAGGAAAAAGTTACTTTTAAATACAATATCGTTCAACATTCAATTATATTAATTCTTGCTATACAATTCGTACTTTTTCTTTTGACTTAAAATTGTTCAAAGTGTCGTTGTTTTTTAGAATCTATTTTTTTTTCAAGTATAGACATAAAACAGACAGTTATAATTCTGTTTCAGGAGGCTTTGTCTAACCGCATTTGGCATTAAACTCACCTGAACATTTACGACCTAGAGATGACCTAATACTCGCTGCAGCAGATAACTGAGACCATGATTGTGAAAACACATTAAGTGGTAAACGGTCAACTCATGCCATGCCGAGCATTCTTGTGCATAGATCAACAGGCAAAGAAGAGAGCTACGGAAGGATCAAACGTCTACAAGTACCATAGCTTCACAAGCACTTCCAGTTAAACTTAATTAAGATTTTGGCAAATGAAAACTCTGGCTTGGTGACGAAAGCCTCCGTATATACATGCATGCACATTATAGTAAAACTACATTGATACTTAAAAATTTTGATAAGTGTTTTTAAAGATATTTTATTTTGGGCGAACATCTTAATATACTAGTAAATACTACTGGGCCTACTAACAGAAGCGCCTGAAATTACCTGGGCAAACACAAATGAGTTTGAAAATGTTATTCCTCTAGAAGGGGGTATGCACTTTCTGATGTGTGTATTTGGAGGGATTGGGCATATTTATTGGGATGCTGGCCTTAAACAGTTAATGGTAGAATCTGATGTATTTGCTAGGTTAACAGCAGACATATTGTTATCGGGCAAAGATTTTGATAGGGCATAACGCGCCTTTATTATGATTGATGAAGTATTAAATATTATGATTGATGAAGTATTAAATAATAGGTTCATCTTTCATTTTGGTGAATGATCAAAGAGAAACTCTAAAGGTATTCCATCCAATCTTTTGCAGAAAATATGCAATTTGAAACTATGCATAGATGGCACTGATGTTGATGGCATATTGCGTGAGATTGAAACAGAAGTTGTCCCTTTCATTGAGATGTTCAGACAAGAGGGATGATCAATGTCACCATAATTAAAATTTTGGGATTACTTTCTGACAAGAGTATCCGTGCCTATCAAAATCTTTCTAGAAGCCTCTAGACATGGAATTTGGGATTCATACCAGACTTCCAAAACAATGATCTTCCCTTTCTTGTTTGCCTCAAACCGAACCACCTATTGCAGATTTATGACGTACATGCAGTTGAAGATGAATCGTCTGCCTGAGCAGCTGATAGAGAACTTTGCCGAAGGACAGTTTGTAGCCAAATTAACAAAAGGTTTGTTTAATGCAGTATGGATGGACTATATCCTAGAGGTAACTGAAAATAAATCCTTAAAGTCTGCAGGAGGGATATTAATTGGTCGCCTTAGCTCGTTGGTTTTTATCTCGACCTATAACTGCAAAGTATGCCATGTTTTTGCAAATTCTGAAAGGGTTGGTTCAGATAAACACCATACCGACACTGACTACCACACTCAATTATACAATAATGCTGTGAAGCAGTTGTTCTCCTTGTATGAAAACGAAATCTTCATTGACCCATTTTCTCTTTCCTCACCCCCAGAAAAACTGGTGAATATGGCTACAGGTGTTGAACCTACACAAGACGTTGCTTCAAGTCTACTAAAATGCCATGAAAATGGGAAAGCGTTACTTGAGACTTTCGTCAGTGTGAGGTTCATATCACATGAAGAGTCAACAAAGAAACAATTATTTGACCCATTACCTCGTTTTAAAGTTCGAACAATGGCATCCTCAAAACAAGCTTTCCGCACAAGATCTAAATCAATATATATGAACGGAGAGGAAATGTACCTGCGTCTAATGGCAATAAATTTTTACAAAAAAAAATGCCACTGCAGCGAGTTCTATCTTTTGATAATGCACCATTCCCATTAAGCCTTTTTACTGATGAAGGATGCATGATGCATAAAGTCAGACTTTCTCGAAAAATTGGAAGGTCTTGCGAATGAAAATCCTGACAGCAGTACAACTGATGATGCAGATTGTATCATGTATGATGGTATGGCGATAATTAAGATTTTTAAGCCTCCTTCCAGTGGAAAGAAAACATATGAACACATGGCATCCAATTTTTGGAAGTACGTTTTGTCTTGTAGCCGTGGAGTTCAATAAGTTCACGTTATCTTCGACAGGTATTTGCCGAATAACCTAAAATCACAAACACGACATAATAGAGAGGATACTCCAGATGATTATAACTAGTTGTTACATGCATGAACAATCAGATGCAGATCAGGGACTGGAAACGAGTATTGACGAGCAGCAGAAGTAAAAGCCAGTTGACCAAACTCTACACAGAGTGCTTGACTCTTCACTGTCATGACCTGCTTGACGAAAACCAAGAAGTGTATGTTGCTGGTGGCATGGGACAAATTGCATTGAAAGTAACCAATACATGCGCGTCATTTCTTCCGAGACTTTACTCCGATCAAAAAGAAGCAGATTACAGGATGTTGCTTCACGTCGCCTATTCATCAGGTTCTGATGCAAGGACTGTAGTGGTTGTTAGCCCAGACACAGACGTCTTTGCGTGTACAAATTTATGTCGTAACTTGTTTACAATACTTGCAACAGTATAGTTGGAGGGTACGGAAGAAATGTGAAAATGTTTTAACATTATTGAATTACAATGATGACTATATTGCACTTTATATCATTTCTCCAAGTCATTGGTTTATTTATTTTATGACATAGCTTTGATATTTCAAACCGCTATAGAATATGCATGTCATTTTTTGTTGATGATGGTGTTTTATATATCTTCAATTGACATTAAACCAGAGATATTGCCGGATTAGATTGAAATCTTCTCAATGTTAAATATGCATGCATTGCCAGATTTAATAATAATGAATATCATGATAGCTTGAGTATTGAGATGTGACTTATTTGGTACTGAGACAATTGCAAATTACTTAGTGATGTAACTTTGTTGAATACCGATTATGTGTGGCACCACCACACCCCATCTACATTGCTTATTTGTTATATACCTACTTATGCTTGTTTTGTTCGATATGCATAAGATGTTTGGTTAAAATATTAAACCAAATTACAAGCATTCAATTTAATTTACGTGTGACAAGAAGTTTGTAATACCTGACCTATAACCAAAACTGCATCGTTGAATAATAAATGTGTAGTTTTATTGTATAGTTAGCAATAAATTCATGCAAATATGGATATGAAATGTCAATTTAGTGTAAATTTAACAAATGTCTTATATACAGGTACATGAAAACTAGTTATTATCAATCAGAATAAAATACTAAACAAAATATAGGTCAACTCTTATCAAGTAATCATATTTTTGTTGTATTTTTCACATTGTCCTGTATGCCGGGCGGCCATATTGGAAGTTTTTTAACAGGTTTCCATAGCAACATAACTGCAAAATCTATTCATGGTATAAGAGGGAATTTATTTAAGTTCATTTTTAAATATATTCTGGTTAAGTATTATCAACTAAATTCAAAACAAACAGAAAGATACATGGATTGCACGGTATTTTTCATTATTTTTTACCTTTGACTTTACATATGACTTTGACCCTGACATTTAGTGAAAACCTTCATGCATTATTTTCTTGAGTATTCAATACCTGAACAATATTCACAAGCAATTTAAATGTTACAAATGTACGTGAAAAATTATAACCATTTTCTTATCATTACCCAATATTAAAAGAAATGGCGGCCATCTTGGCCGCCATCTTTGCCGCCATCTTGGATTTTTCAGCTCGCCACGATTTATGCCAATTTATGCCGTTGGTCTGATAAACTTCAAGGTATCCCGATCATTTTGGTATATGACATGGCTTGTTGCAACATGGTGTCCAGGTCCCTGTTTCTAAAAGCGCTGAATGTCATCCTACTATATATATATAGTATTCATTCATTAATTTCATTAATATTATTATTGTTATTATCATTATTAAAAAATAAACAAGAATAATCATATTCCTAATACAATCATTATATTAATGGGGAACTTTAGTGGATTATCTTCCCCTGTCTTGCAGGTGCCCGTAAAGGTGGCGCTGTTGTCGAATAGGTCCATTGTTCTTTCCCATTGTTTACTTCCGCATATTTTGACAGGCGATTAACCGAGTTACACACACTCTTTTACGATAATTTTATGATAGTTTATACGATGAGTCTTAAACTATGGCTTTACAATTTAGCAGCTTATCTTTAGGACAACTTCGAACAGAAATAAGAAAGAGAAATGCAAAGTTATCTGGACGAAAAAAGGAATTAATCGAAAGGTAAAGTGAAACCATTTTTTAATTTGATTCATTTCGTGAAAATTCCTGCGCGGTCTTTTTTAAAAAGCAAAAGGCTTAAAGACTTTGAAAACAAACATACAGCATTCATTCTTTTATAATTAACATCACTGTTTGAAAAATTTATTGTTTAATATCTTATTTACAAGTTAATGTAAATTCTGGTGAAAGGTTGGGTGGGAAAAATACATGTATACTTCTGTTGTTTTTAAGAAAACAAAACTTTTTACAGCAACACCCACCCTTGTTCTAAATTAAATTTAGGGGACTCTACAAATGCGTAGGGTCTATGCTGATTATGTATTACTTATTGTTCTGACACGTAATTTTTTACTAGTTTTTTATGGTTACTGAAAAATTATTGTATGTTCATATTTGATCTTTCAGACTTGCATAACTGTTTCAGACTAGAGGCCTATGACCGAAACCATAATTTCAACAACTGTGAGGACCTTTTGTCAGAATTAAGAATGAGCCTTCCAGTGACCAGTGGATACAATGACATCAACAGTGACATGCAGATGGCCCCCAGTGACCGCCAGAAAGCCACTGATTATCTGGAACGCTTTCAAGTTGAGTTTGATGAGACTGTAACTGCCCTGTACAATGACACATTTTTAATGTATCTTCGACTGTTTTCCTCAGAAAATCTTGACTTTGTAAAAAGTGCATGCAGGGCAGAAATGAAGAAAAAGATAAATTATGTGGTAGACATTTCATTTACAAAACATTGAATAGTGCACGAGGCTCAGTGTGAATCTGGAGCAGGCGAGGGTCCCTTTGGGCATTGTAAACATGTAAGAACTGTTCTGAATGCATGTCTGAAATTTGTTAAAACAGGAGATGTGAAGGTGGAGTCTTCGTGTACCGAGCAACTACAGGCATTCCATAGAGCCAAGAAACATACAGGGTCCCCTCTGAAGGCCAGAGATCTGAACATGGTTGGGGCAGAAATGTGTGACATTAAGGACTTTGACCCCCGACCTGTTCATTTTCGAAATGCCCCTAATTATCAGGACCACTTTTACAACACGTGCATGAACTTTAAAGGAATTTCAAAAACGCCAATTTGTCAGACCTTTGAACCAGCCAATATGTATGCAGTAAACAATGATCACGATTATTTTGAAAATACCCATGAAGAAAACTTTCTCAAGCGGACTAAAATAACTGAAATAACAACAGAAGAGTGCTCTGAACTGGAAGTTTTGACTAGGGGACAAAACACAAATGATCGCTGGTTTGAGGAACGTTGCAAAAGAATCCAGTCGTCCAACTATGTAGTGCAACAGGAAAAGCCAATTTACCCGCACTGGCATCCACAATGGTCTCGGGACAAGTTAGCAAACAAAATGAAGCAATGCGCCATGGTTGCAAATTTGAAAAAAACTGCAATTCACATATATGAAAGTGCACGAAACGTTAAAGTTCAGGCGTGCGGCATCACTGTTTCAAGGACTCATCCATTCGTAGGAGCATCTCCTGATGGAATTGTCAGCAAGGACTTGATTGTCGATGTGAAATGTCCTTTCAGTGCCAAAAATAAACTCATAAATTCTGTTACTGTGCCACATTTGAAAGAAGGCAATCGAAAACTTATCCTTAGTAAAAAAACATCCATATTATTTTTAAATCCAGGGACAGCTGTTCTGCTCTGAGCGGAAATATTGTGATTTGATTGTGTATACTCTAACTGACATTGTGTACATCACAGCAACAAGAAATGAGGAGTTTATTTCTGAGATGGTGTGCAAATTGGAGTTATTATTTAAAAAATATTTCAAACAAGCAATTTTGAACAAGTTGTTTTATTAAAATGTGTAAATAAAAAAAAAAAAAAAGTCACTACCTGGTATTCAAAATGTGTAAGTAAATGCATTTTGTTATGAATGAAATATCATGATCTGTGTTTTGATTATATGTGTCGTGTTCTGAGAAAATTGGGCATAATGCATGTGCGTCAAGTGTCGTCCCAGATTAGCCTGTGCATTTCGCATAGGCTTATCAGGGACAACACCTTCCGCTTAAACTAGATTTTCCGTAAAAAGGGACTTCCTTTAATCGAAAAATGCCACTAAAGCTGAAAGTGTCGTCCTGATTAGCCTGTGCGGACTGCACGGGTTAATCTGGGACGACACTTTACGCACATGCATTTTGCTCTATTTTTACAGAATACGACACATATATGTATATGTCATTATGTGTGTTCAAATAAATTGTTTAATTAAATATTGTGTTGTTTGAACAGACCTGCATGAGTATAAAGTTTGTTGTTTCTGGTAAGCGTTCATAAAGAACCTCAAGAATAATTTAAATTTAATCAGAAGTCTTTTGCTTCTTGTCTACAGATGACTTTTTGTATAAAAATAGTTTTGTTTAAGTATTTTGGCATGATATTTTTTTCCGTCTTCGCAAAAGATTTGAATCATATTCCAAGAAACAAAGCAAAAGGGTGAAATTTAATTTTTAAGTTTTTTTCTTGTAATGTTTTTAAACACAGCTCAAAACTTCGTTGTAAGTACCTGTTGTAATTTACATTTGTATGAGAGACTGGAATTACAAGATAAGCATACAGTGTGTGAATGGCCAGAAATCATTTAAGGTCAAAATTACTCTTAGCCTTGAAAGTTCAAATACATATTGGCGTTATAACAGCTGCGAAAGTAACAAAACAATATTTTAGAACTTTATTTTGATCACATGTAATACATCAACTTAACAAAATAAATGACCACTAAAAAATCAGACTACCAAACACATGTCCATTAGCTCTATTACTATCATTAAATGTACTTCTTAACACTCATAACCAGAGTGCTCAGCTGACATAGTTTAATCAGAATGGTTATTTACAATACAAAATTGACAATTTAATACTCTTAATAGCAACATATAAATTGACTGTAGCAAATGTTTATGAATATGTAGACACAATGCCATTTTTGAAATTACATAGCATGAAACAAACAAATATGATCTCAGATGACAACTTAGTCTCTGTGGCAGTAAGAGGTTCAGTTAAAATTTTGTATGTTTTTCCAAGACCAATAATTCTTTCTACATGAACACGTTTACTTGAAATTTTTCTATCTTTCTTAACAGTTTTATTCGACATTCTGTCCTGCTTCTTAAACAAGGTTGGTAAATTAATATGCACATCATGTGGTGCAAAAATGTCCTGCACATTGAAACCTTTATCAGCCATTATGCTGTCATTTTTGGAACAAAGCCTGGTCAGTGAACTCCGTTCAACTATTTGCCTATCACTTGTAGCACCTCCATAGGCTGGAGACACGTAAGAAATAAGACCGCCAGGGGTTCTGCCAACCAGAACCTTAACTGTATTTCGGTTCTTGTAAGTCGAAAAAGTGGCTTGTTGAGCTGTTGGATTTTTGGGCTTTTTAATTGGGCACTCAGTACCATCAATTATGACCCGTGTTTTGGGGTACAGTCTCTTGAAGCTGCTTGGGGAAAAATAGTGGACTAAAGTTTGAGATGGCCATATGTTAATTTCTTTCTACTGTTTTTCCATGAACAAGATCCATTTAATAAAAATGTTTGACACAACACTTTCCGAAGTGTTAAATAATCGCGACAGTTCAAAGTTTGTCATGTGTCGCCTTAATTTAATCAATGAAATAAAAAATTGATCGGCAACACTTATACTCGGAACATAATGATACACATAATTAAGATGATATGCTACTGGTCCAAGTGTGTTCAAAATGAAAAAGAACTTCATGTAATTTTCGAGTCAAGTGTAGAAATGGACAGCTGGTTCATCATCGTCAAAATTGTGGATGCTAACGAGTTGTTGTTGTCTGGATAGCCGCATCTTCCATTTCACACTCTGTTTGTACAAATGAATCCATAAATGTCACCTTTCCGTCTGCGATTGAGATTATTTGCTCGACACATTCCTGCTGGGCCACAACTTCTTCGCTTGCACCCACATCAATATCAGAGGTAACAACGTCGATTGTGGTGGCAATGAACTCCGGTTCACAGCTTGTGTTTTCACCAGACTGTTCCAAATTTGTAAGATCTTAAAACAGCTTACGTTTCCGGTTTTCTCTTTCTAGACGACGTTCTTTTCTCTCCTGGTTGTTAGCAACAGTCACCATGTTCGTCCAGGAAAAAATACTAGGGACAGCTGTTTTTTGCAGAGCCCGCTTACGTCGTTCATTGCCTGAAAAAAATAATGAAAAAATAAGTATGCTAGAAACAAATGCATATATTAGTTTGCTGCAGTTTTAATGTTTAATGGATCACAGAATAAGTAAACAGAAATGACAAAAAGAAACTATGAGTTATTTATCATTATGGGTTTCAATAAAGTAAGTTTTAGAAACACCAAAATATAGTGTTACGTTAATAAACTCAATCTGTCAATATCACAATAATTCACATTCAATAAATCTACAAAAACTATATATTTTGTAGAAGTACTGTCATTGTTGATAAAGAATATATGGAAGGAAAAATAAGCCAAGAAACAAATGCATTTAGTATATACATGTACACATTAACCATATCCATACACGGAAAAATGATACATGTGTAACGATTATCTAAAGGAGAGAAAACACAAATTCAGCATTACAAGCGCATGGTTTTATATTTATGACGTTTTTCAACTTGAATAGAAAAACAAACAACTTATAAGCATATGTAATTGTGTGGTTATCATCTTCGGGAAGTGGTTTTCACACACGTACGAGTATTCGGATGGAGTCCAGATTTCGAACTTTGTTTCCATCCGTCGAATAGCTTGTACCCAAGCTGCTTGACGTTGTTTGTCTTTCGAGAACTTGTGTCGACCTTTTCGTGAACAAAATGGAACGCAACATGTGGTTTGAGGCATTATTTTATGTTTCTATTTTCAAGCTGTCAAACGCATTGCTGGATAACAATGTCGATAGTCTAACGATAAAATCCGAACATATATTGTTCCACCTATATTGGAAAACAGGGGACATTACTCACTAAAGTCGTAAAATGTGTTCTAAACTTTATACGTTGCAATGACACCATTGTCTCTCACCATACTAATAAGTTGAAACTTTCGCAAGGCAAAGACCCCGATAATAATGTAGAATATAGGTCTGACCCTTTTTCCATTATGTATGTATTTACAAAATGTATACATTTGTATAATCGTCATGCTTTTGGAAATAACATATGTTTAAAGTAAAGTAATCGCATGTGGCATGGAATTTTAATCATGCCGATACAAACAAAAAGGTTATCGTTTTCCTTATCCAGTTAGTGGTGTTTTATTTTCGCGTGGTTTTAAAGCGGGTATATACGATTTTGTCAAATATTTATGAATTTATATAAACTGTGTAAAAAACTTATTATATATATATTTCAATATAAATTAAAATAAAAGTTAAGAAGAACATGTGTCGAAAAATGCGAAATAAGCCAGATATTTAATTCTGAAATTGAAAACGGCTGTACAGCCGAATTCGCCAGCATGTATACCATACATGTACGATGTGCATCTAAACTTAGTTTAACGGTTTATTTGAATTCCTGCAACGATATCTATTCATACGACACACGAACACTTTCTCCGATCCTAATACAAAGACGAATGCTTCTGTTATTGTAGGAAAATATGTACGTCACTATCGGCTCGGGGCGCTAATTTGTCTTTGCTGCATTTTATGAAATTCGGCTTTAATGTATAATTTTTCTTGCCTATTTTGTATTATTTTGACATATTTTATCAATATATTACAATTAAACACATATAAAAAATCGTATATACCCGCTTTAAATTTAGACGGCTCATTCAAACTGAAGTGCAATACTCGGGTATTATTTTTCTTTTGTTTGCGCAGTTGGCACACTTCTAGTAATACGTATGTTTTGCGGACTAGTTACATAATATTTGAGTACATCTTTTATATTTAATTTTAAACACATTGCCTTCATATTGTACCGAAGAACATATTTAATATTATACTTCCTTCATAACAGGCATTTCAACTAACACGTCGTGTCTAAATGGGTTTACCAATATGTGAACTATTACCTTATTTTTTCGTAAATATGTATAGTATATATGGTATTTATAATTATGGCATTATTCATTATGATACGCATTTTGCAAGTTCTTTAAATTCGCTTATAAGGCATAGTATATGCTTATTTGTTAACATGTGTACGTTAATCAAATTAGTGATGCACACCGCAATTGCTAATAGTTGTAGCTCAAGTAAAATGGCGATACAGTTGAACATAACATTCGGCGTTGAAATAAATTTTGATGTATTATTCATCAGTGTGTATGTTTTATACAATAAACCATATCCATGTTCAATTTAAATCATTCATTTTGCAAACAGTGTATAGTTACAAAAAATCTGATCTCTTTGCCATTGAGCGACCTGACCAACAAATAAACGATCTAGAATGCCTATGGGTTGAATTACGTATCAAGGGAAGGCGTCTTTTATTTGGATCTTTCTATAGACCACCTAACTCTTGTCCTTATATACTAGAATGCATAAACGATTCGATCTCACTAGCCGTTGACACAGGTATCGAAAACAATGTTATCACAGGTGATTTCAACCTCGACATGAATAAACCACAGTGTAGGATCAAAATAGACTCCCTTCTTTTACAGTACAATTTCACAAAGGTTTTTAAGGAACCTTCTTATTTCACTGAAACCTCGAATTCTCTTCTTGACCTTTTTATGTTTACATCATCATTGACAGTGCTAAAAGTGGCGTCGGAACCTTTTCTTGACCAACAAGTTCGGTTTCATTGTCAAGTCTACTGCGTCCTAAACTTCAACAGAAAAGTTAGGATAAATTTTAAACGTAAAATATGGAAATACAAAGATGGGTACTACACTTAACTAAGACAACTGGTGCAGAACTTTGATTGGAACAACTGCTGCGATAATAAGATTGATATATACCTCAAATTTCACACGTCAACTCATCTGTTTCTGCGAAGCTACTATCCTATCCAAAACAGTTACAGTAAGAACAGCTGATCCTCCATGGCTACATAATAATATTTGAAAAGAAACCCGACGCCGCAAAAGAGCATACAAAAAGGCCAAGGCTACCAATTCAGACCATCACTGGCACATTTATCGCCAACAACGATTTTTAGACAATTATCTTGTAAACTCAGCAAAAAAGTTCACTTTGATAATCTTGCTAAACAAATACGTGAAAATCAACACTCCTCATCCGACTTCTGGAAAATACTTAAACAATTCACGAATAAAAACACCTCACATAACGAGTTGCCTCCCTTAATCAACAATGGCACAATATATGAGTCACCTCTTGACAAAGAAAATATCCTTAATTTCTTTTTCCAATCTCAATCTACCTTAACTTTACCCAGTACGCACATGCACAACTTACATTCCAAAGAGCCAGATTGCCCCGTCTTTCAAGATCTCATCATTTCTCGTAAAGATGTTTTAGATTCCATAAAAGTAATGAAAACGGGAAAGGCAACAGGACCAGACAAAATAAATCGCCAAGTCCTAAAGCAAATTGCATCTGAGATTGCAGGTCAACTACAAAATATTTTCAATTGTTTCATCAGTACTGGTAGTGTCCCTCGGAGTTGGAAAGAAGCAATTGTTTGTGCCCTTCACAAAAAGTCTGATCCTCAGGATGTTGGAAATTATAGACCGATCTCCCTTTTAAGCGTTTTGAGTAAATGTCTGGAGAGAATCCTTCACAGATATATTTTTAACAATTTAAAGGCTACCAATTGTATAACCCCATTTCAATCAGGTTTCATACCAAACAATTCCAAGATTACATTGTCAACCAATTAGTCTCGGTATATCACAACTTTATTAAAGCTGTTGACGAAGGTAAAGAGGTTAGAGCCGTATTTTGTGACATTTCTAAGGCATTTGATAGAGTATGGCACGAAGGACTTATTCACAAGCTCCGACTATGTGGTATCTCTGGAAATCTTCTATCTTGGTTAAAAGACTACATACAGGAGAGGATCCAGTGTGTTGTTATCTCCGGCTACCAATCTGACCCATTACCCATAAATGCTGGTGTTCCTCAAGGGTCTATATTAGGGCCCCTCCTCTTTCTTATATACATCAACGATACGAGATATTCACTGTCCAATTCGCCTATTTGAAGACGATACTGCGCTATATATAATCGTCGACAACCCGATTGATACAGCTAACTATCTTAGCTCTGATCTTGCAAAAATCCATTCTTGGGCTGATAAGTGGTTGGTTGCCTGCAATCAATCCAAAACCGAATCTTTAGTAATGTCTAGAAAAGTCAACCGCCCAATCCATCCCCCTCTTTTTCTCAACGACTGCCAAATCACTGAGGTTTCGTCTTATAAACATCTCGGCTTACATTTTTCTGATGCTTGTTCCTGGCACGACCATATTTAATCAATCAAGAAGAAAGCACGGCAGATAACTAATTTAATGCGAACGTTCAAGTTTACGCTCGATAGAAAGTCCCTTCTATTGATATACAACATTAATCAGACCAATGCTCGAATATGCTGATGTAGTCTGGGACAACATTACTACACAAGATGAAATTGAACTTGAAAAGATTCAACAGGACACAGCAAGAATAATCAGCGGGGGAACACTTTAAGCATCTTTGGATAATCTATATAATGAAACGGCTCTCGAACCATTAAAAAATAGGAGAACAAACCATAAACTTACCAATTTCTATAAAATGTATAATTCTATATCACACCCCCCCCTATTTGTGTACTCTGATCGCCTCTAGCGTTGGAGACAGTTCGGCTTATGCACTTCGCAATTCTTATAATATTCGCAGCATTCAATGTAAATCACAACTTTTTTCGAGATCTTTCCTACCATCAACTATAAACTTTACAATTTACCTGAATCTGTAAGAACAGCTCCTTCTCTCTCAGCTTTCAAAGCAAATCTGAACAAAGATAAAAAAAATAATTCCCCAGCATTACTACAATGTAGAGCGGCAGTCTAATATTCTACATGCACGTTTACGAATGCATTGTAGCAGCTTAAATGAACATTTGTACGCAAAAAATATTGTACAAAGTCCATATTGTCTATGTGGTGAGATTGAAGAAAACATATCATTTTTTTCGTCAATTGTCCCATTTATACTGTGAAAAGAGTTATCCTTTTTGACAATCTGTTCAGTTTTCAATCAATAACTTTGCAACTACTTCTTTTTGGTGTTAATGACGGATCATACGAAGTAAATTCATTAATTTTCAAACATGTTCAGTCTTTCATCCGATATAGTCATAGGTTCTAATCCTACTCCATCTCAGGAAGAAACCATTTCTGCTAACGATGCCCCGTCCCGCAAGTACTTCTTTTCTTATCGCAACTTCTCTTACTCGAACTCTACTCTTACACTTCCTTCCATTTCCTTCTCAACTTATTACATTTTTTGCCTATCTATACTACCCTGTTATATGATTTGTATTACAACATATATATTTTCTCCATTTCTAAACGGTATTCAAATACCAATCACTGAACTATATGTTTCTAAATTTTGTCATTTTATAAGTTGTTGTTACACGTTTTGTTGTTTACACCATAACAGCAGCGCTTCTAACAGACAGAAGAGAGACATAGCATAAGCCTCGAGCTTTTTTCTCAATTCTGTCAAGTTGTATCCTTCAGCATTTATTTTTATGTAATACTGTTATTTCTTCCTGCCTTGTGTATTGTTCGAAAATAATATGTATGTTTGTATTGTATTGCTGATATGTACTTTCTATTGAACTAAATAAATATTGTTTAAACCAACCTCAAATATTCATTCCCGGTTACACAGGTCGTTGACAATGTAAAGTAAGTGTTGTACCCAAAAGTAAAATACGAACCAAAAAATCTAATGCATAAGATTGGAAATGGTTGCATGTTGAGTAAAAGAATAATACGCATTTAGCCCTTTATTATTCTACTTGTTGCAAAAAAGCATATCACTATTGGAAGGGAAAAGGGCAGGCAAAACCAGTATTTTAATAGTTATTCATAGAGTGTGTACTTTTAGAAAGCTAAATAATGTTCATTATACATTCATAATAATTTTTTTTGTAGAAGTCAGTCAAGTTCGAACCCAAAATTTATTTAATAGTCGTTGGCGTACATTCAAAAGGTTCACATACCATAAACATATGCCATCTAGACATGCCTGAAGGTATTAAATTTGTTTGCTTGATTTGTCACAAAACACGTACGTAACAAGCAATCTAAGTCAGAATAATATGTAAGTATGTAGCGTATGATATAAAGACAAGCATGTAAAAATAAGTCATGTGAATAATTGACAAACTATCATTTAACAAAAACAATATTTACTGCCATTTTTGCAAACATGATAAAGGAGGACGTTTTTAGCAGTGGGTTAGTTAAAGGATCGTATATAAGAAGGTAAGTTTGATTATCGGTGCATTAGTTTTATTAACCAAAATGCCAACGTCGCTTTTGGCTTATCTTTCTTTTCTAATGGATTTTTTAAATATACGTTTGTATTGAATGTTTGCCCATATAATTATGTGATTTGAAAGAAGAAAATGGTAAGTTTTTATTTCCTTTTTTAGTTTCGCCCATTTCGATAAATGACCAGCACGTTGTCAATTATGCGACACCGTTACTTATGAACATGCTTACCCCAATTCCTATCGTATAAAAGGGGAGCTTGTCAAGAAAGAAATCGACACTCTTCGATTTACATGTAAATTTCTCGTTCGTAATCCGTCATGTTACAATGTCTTGTTCTCAAAAACCCCGTTCCATAAGCGACTTCTCACAAAAAAATTAAGTTTACACGATACACTTCTAAACGTTCATAACAATGTTGTTTTTTGTAAGTACGATTGTGGGTGGCACGTGGGTAGGTGATGGAATTATTTCCTAATTGTCCGATTAATTCCTTGTAAATCGATTACTACCATTATGATGGTTTTGCGGTTTTTGCCACGTGTAAATAAGATATTTTGTATATTATGAATTCTATGAATCAACAACTGTTAGTATGCACAAATTATTACAGTGCAAACAGTAAAGTGTCAAAACAATTAACACAACGTATGCCATAACCAATTTCAGTTCATTTTATATCGGATTATAATTTATATCTGTGACACGCGGTTTATCTTTACGCCATTATTTTTCAAATCAATACAAAATATCGTTTCCAAAAAGCACCGAAATGAGCGATTTCTGTCTCATTAGATTAAGCATTGAGCCATATCGAAAGGTATACTACAGTCAATTATTAATTGACTATTGCCATATGTTTATTAACTCTCTCTTCATTCTCTTCATTCGACATGGTAGCCAAGATATTCAAACTGTTGATGACCCCAAGCTTAAAGGAATCTGGAAAGACGATTTAATCAGTAGGTTAGTTTGGATCAAAGGAATATCATTCAACCAATCACATCATAAGTCGTTTGTTGAAAATAGTAATACGTGTCAGAAACAACGTTAACATAATTTAACATATTCGATAACTTATGTGGAATATAAAATTGGTTGAAAACATGTTTAAGAATCATTTTCTGGCTTCTAATATAGTATTTTCAAGTGTTTTAAAGTAGAAAAACGTGTATATTGTTTGAAAGCGAACATTAGGCTCCTCTCTAATATATTTCGTTTGTAAAAATAGCGGCTCATATCAGATGATTTAGCAATATCATCGAAGGAAATCGCGCCGTTTTATAGCTTGTGGTCTCACTGTTTGAAATTCAGCATACCTTTGAAGCGGTTAATGTTAAGAAGAGTCATAGAAAATATAGTAAACTGTATTGGTTAAGTATGCATCAAGTTTAGGTCCCCAAATTTGTTTGAAATGTTTTTAAACTTTAAACATGGCCTGTAATTTAATGAATACTTGTATTAACCTTGATACCGAGAATAAACATAGTAAATCCTAATGAGTTTCGCAAACTACATTTTAAATACACAAAACTACTTTCATCAAAAACGACTGAGCGTATTGTTGATGATGAATTACATAACACTAATAGAACATTTTTTCTTACCCTTCTAGCTCTTTTCCCGGCCTCCGTTTGGTTATATTTAAGAAATGGTGAACTTATGATTATGATCGTAATATGCATGGAAATTATTTATTTTTATTGCGGTTGCAATTTATTTCGAAATTGTTAATATGTGTGTCCTTTATTAAATTTTTAGTATTGTACGTCAAAAATGTAATTTTGAACACAAAATCCAACATTATTGGTAAAAAGTATCGTGAAAAACTGGTATCCTTGTACACGAACATACATCTGCGTAGGAACAATACACATTTTGCATTACCAATACATTATTAAACGTACATATATACACAGCTATTATTTAATGTCTTAAAACTTCAATTTAAAGTGAGTTTCTACTAATTAATATTTATGATTACGTTCTACTTTTTACTGCTCAAGACATGTTACAGTCTATTGCCGGTAAAGATATTAATGTCTGAGATTATTTCGAAATTATTTTGGGAAAAATAAGTTGTCTGAGGGTGATCGAGGAAATATGCTCCGACTAAGCGATGATTTCTAAGTGGACACTTAACAATCAGGAATCCGAGAAAAACTTATCATTGGGTCATCTTTCAATATTTTAGAAAAAAAATGTGTATTTATTCTATCGCGGTTGTTGTTTAAAAAGATATTTATTGTTTGCTGTTGATTTCCAAACCCAAACAATCAAGAATACGTACATACATAGGAATTAAGCAATGGTATGGTAAGGGAGGGTATCTCCCATTTTTACTTAGTATTGACAGTCGGTCATCTGTCATAAACAAAGGAAAACCGACAAGTACATCATCGCCAATCTACAGATTCTGTACGTTTGAATGTCAACGTAATTAATGATAAAGGAGTTCGTAATGTTGGTTAATTATGTTCCTACAATCTTACTTGTGTTTACTACAGAGGTTGTAAATGTGATAGGCTGTAAACATACCAGGTAATAAACACAAATACGATATGTGATTAAAACTTTATGTGAATAACATTGAATGCTTCTTACGTTTTGCTTTTTTTAAAGTTTCGTCAACTAAGTAACGTTCTATATAATGTTCTTTATACGAAATAAGTATACTACAAATTGCGTGGTATTTTAGTTCACAATATCAAACATATATGCAACTCCTGAGACTTGAAAAAATGCTTCCTCGACATTCAAACATCAGAATGTCTACCGGATTTATTACAACATGTTTCTGTTTCAAAAAGTATTCTGTCTGAACATAAATTTACAAAAAATGAAGGCATATTTTGACTTCTGCGCAACCTTACCAGAATTCCGGAACAACATATATCCATAGACTCGTTAAATATAGGAAAATGGTAACGATATATAGCAAACACATCTTTAAAATCGATATTCAATTATTCAATGTAAGGCTTACAGCATGCTAGACGTTCGACATAGGACACGCGATGATTCCAGAGGTTACGCTTTTGTCCTCAATGGTTCACTGGTTGTAGTAAAAGGATTTTATGGAATTGATATGAATGCATGTTCAATATGATATGAAGTATTTGTCAATGTCTTGTGGTATCCGGCAAGTAATTAAATGCATTATTATTATTTTTATTTTTCTATTTTATTAAAATAATAAAACCTTTGTTTAAACCGTATGTAACATAATTTTGCTGCAAGAACGATATGAATATTGACAAAGATATAAAAAAAATGTTGAAATAAAAAAAGCTAAAAATATGCAATCGACATCGGCGATCTTCCTTTCATGAATGTTTATTTTTATGACTTTGACATCCTTGTTTCTACACACTTACGACCCAGATATATTTTGTTTTAAGATTCCCGAAAATCTTAAATGCAATTTATCACATTGAAAGCAATGATGATAAAGATGCCTTTAACAACTGTTGTCGCTGTCAAAGTATCATACATGACATGAAAATAATGATATTTGTAAAATGTGGGTTCCGTATGTTACACAGTTATATAACTCAATAATTCATCGAGTACGTTCATTAGTGAATGGGTTTTACAGTTTGCCACGAAGTCAAGACATTTTGGTACATTTATTTATAATGTACTCTGCTAAGACGGAATATAGATGTGAAAGAGTCTGTATAAAAATGTTAAGATTGTAGCATATCGTGTTAAAAATATCGATCAAGGTAGTTAATGGTTTCCACAACTCAACATGGGTCATTTAAATACCCTTCATGCCTTATTTAAACAATTTCTATCTTCCAAACAATATTAATACGTAGTATGTGGTAATTATTTCAAAAGTAATTTGAAACAAAAACAAAGGATTACTTAACAAAAAATCTAAACGATTTAAGTGTTCTGCCTCAATTTGCTGTAATAATTGTTTGCAGTTTTGTTGATAGTTTAATTATAATTGTATAGTTAGTATAATAAGTATAATCGAGCAAGACATAAAGGTAAAACAAGCATACATCAAACTTTGTTCATGGTATCTATAACTAGCTATTGCGTTCCACATTATGCCATGACATTTTTAGAACAAGACAAAATTACAGGTTTACCTGTTTCAACACGGATTCTGATAGGTTTTAGATGCCAAGCTAAGCCGATGTGGGAATTTTATTGACGTTTTATTGACCTGAGAAACAAAATTACTTGAATACACGGTCTAGATGCACACTAACCTCTCGTATTAACATGCAATACATTTGGTGAGGTTTCAATATATGATAAGTTGCAAGGTCATAGGCGTACACATGTATTTCGTGTAACTGGTTGAAACATGTTTACGCTAGAGTTTTCTACAAGTACCGTGTAAATTCTACCCCACCCTGAAAGTCTTGCAATAATTGAGCTATTTACGATGTGTATCCAATGCGTATACAGACTCATGCAAAGTAATGATAAATTAATGGATAAAAGACTGACGTCATTGTACAACATTTGTTAATCAAATGTGCGCATTTATATATTAAATTTCGTTAGCTGAACATTCAAACAGCTTCTGGTTATGAAGAATCAGCTTTCGGCGTCTTCCTTAACCTTACTGCTTATGGCTATTTCACCTTGCTGCAAAGGAATCTCTTAGAAAATAAACTCAGAGCTATTGAGCTAGAGGGCATTTTTCGTATGCTTGATGGTTTATAAGTTGTTACTGACTATAATGTTTAATATATACATCCAACATATCAGCATCAAGCGTATGCAATTCTTTACGATCGCCTTTTAATTTTCACGAAACATTGTAAAGTTTTGATTATTCTAATGTTTATTTGTGTGTACGCCCTTTATATGTTACTGGAAATGTCAGTAAAACCTACAGCGTAAAACGTATCATCATCGAATCGGTACAATTTAATAAAATCTTTAAATTATATCATCTGAACCTGAATTTAAAGATTTTTTCTCACCTTAGTCTTCAGTTCTTCCGCTGGCTGTACCGTTTGCAGTTTTTAGTTATAGATCTTCAATATCGTTTTGCATCAGATCGTCTCACAACAAGCCGAATGATCTAGTATCAATTTGTTTTTCTTAATACTGTTAATCAATAAAAACAGTTTTATTTGTTATTTTTTAGACTTTCAATTTAGTTTTCTTTATTTAATATATGTATTATTGAAGCAAACGACAATAATTAAGTGCATTTCAGTTATTCAATTATAAACGTATTCCATCCTAATATTTTTTTCAATTACTTATTCTTAAATAAAATAACAACACTGTCTACATTTTATTCATTTTGTAAATAATGCTCAGTAAATATGTTGACTCTTATGAACGAGTTCATTCGTCAACATGTCCTACCTTTTTTTGATCTTTTAGTGGAAGTCACGGAAATTTGCAAATGTCACATTATCTTAAGTTGAGAAGTAAAATATAATGAATTTAACTTGAAACACTCTTTATATCCCTTGAAATATGTACTGACTGTGGTATAATAACATATGTAATTGTGACCTGGAATAAACGTGTTTAATTTTTTGGTTTATATTTTGCTAAAAATATCTCTTTTATATTTTTAAAATTTAACAAGTTGACAAAAGAATGCAAGTATTTTTATTTTCAAATTGATATAATCTTTATTTGTTTTGAATACAAATCTAACTTTTTATTGACTGTTTAAATGCTGTTCAGTGATCAATCAAGTTTAGTAATATTGTTTTACATGCTCTTGCTTTGTATATGCCATTACATAAAGGGGTTTGTGGGACTTCATAACAAGCATACCTGATTAGGTTCCTGGGTATTTATATAACAAAATGAATATCGGGTTGTGTATACGTACACACACATTTATTTGAAAACAAAACCCATACTTACGTACTGAAACAACTATAACACACACATGATGTGAACCTGCATCAGCATTAGCACATGAACGGCATTATGTATTTAAACATAACTTATCACAGTGCATGCTAGTGTCTCACTAAACATCGAAGCACAAAAACAACGTTACATATCCGCATATATTAAAACATAAGTTTGAGTAAAACCACATAATGCTTTATGGTAAATCTTCATATACAAGGGTCATTTTGATACACTTTAGCCATTTTGACTAAATATTGCATTTGCGACAAGCTTAACAGTGACGACAATTTTCGCTTCCATGGCAATTTTTTGTTTGTATGAAGTCTCTTCTAAACGGACGTCTAGTCTAGGCCCATATGATAAAATCATCTCCAAGGTATGCGCTATCTTTAGTTGTTGACGTTAATACGTTGAATGACGCATTTCTGTCAAAATAAAATGCGGTTGATGGAATAATCTTTAACGTTACAAAATATGTTCCTTTTTTCTCAGATACTCGAACTGCATAAGTTTGATACTGGCTGATAAGGGACATACAAGTAAATTAATCAACTAGTTTAAGAGCATGTGATTTAATTAACAATTGGCATTTTTCTGAATAAATGTTGGCTTTTACTGCTCATCTGCAAATATATATATAAACAATATTATAAGTTTTAAAGTGAATCAAATTATACAGGAAAATCTCGTGCATATTCTACATGTAAGCATTTATCAACATCATCAGTTTTCACCAACCTTACTTCAGTAATACTGGGTTAATACAGAATCAAGATTCGGGCGGACAGGTTGACATATTGACACACAGACGGGTCAGGGATACACAAATAGTCGCCTCCGTTTGATTTTCCCAAGTATTTGTGCAATGGAGTAAAACTATTTTACTTTGTTCGCTAGATAAGTTAGTGTGAGACATCTATGCTTAGTTCTATAGTTCTTATGTAAGTTTCTGTCATCCGTGAGATCCGGGGGTATTAATTCAGAAAACGAGTCTGATTTGGCAAGGATGCTCTTGGTTCATGTGTTTGATTTTGGATGACTGTGCCATGTTTGTTTGGTATTATGTTCCTCGAACAGTCATTGTGTATAAAATATCAAATATTAACTTTACATTAAACCAAATGTAAAGGTTAAAAGTACTACTGTAGTCCTTTAATAGTTATTTTACATTTTACATTGGTTCTGTGAAAACAAATCACGTAAATAACATATATCGTGAATGCGGATATGAAAGGAGTCTGTCGTCGATTATGGTTTGAATGTATGAAGATCGTTTAAAAGTTCAATGTTATGTTTTGGGTATCGCCGTGGTTTATGTTATTCAAATAATATGCTAGTAACTTAAGTGTAATATGTGATTGACATTTAATAATATTATTCAAATTTTGAATAAAAACATACTTAAAATTACTTTTGTATTACACGAGTTTTCATCTGCTCTTAATTTAATTAAAAACACAACAAACTAGTTGCTTGTTGATTGCTGCGCTTTCAAAACGCATCAAGATGAATATTTAATGATCAGTTCACGCCGCAAGCTACTACTGGCAATGCGGAAATCGATCGAAGCTATTCTTGCAATTATTCAATTATGTATGAGTTTGTTTGTTAGAGCGTTAAACACACGTACTGTGCTCTTAAATACCAGAACTTGCTTTGTCTATTACTTGGAACTATCTAGTTAGTATGATACATTAAATATAACAAATGTATAATATTAAAAACACACGAGACGAATTTCTTTATTAAAAAATAATATTATTACACGTTTAATTTGGAAACAGATTACAACTGGCGCTATAATAAATTTAATAACTATAACATGAAAGAATTAATAAAACATTGCATTTATAGTTAACGCTCTGCATTAAACTTATAGAGAATAATATCATATATTTGATTTATTTACTGGCAAACACATTTATTTATTGAGTTCTTGTTATGCGATCAATTACAGTGCAACGTAACTGTTTGTACCATTTTGTGAAATCGCGTCAGAAATATCCAATACCGGAAATTTTGAATTCTTGTTTGTTTTGATGTTGTACAGCACAAGCGACAGTTCGGGCGGAGGCGTTAAACCAGCTGGTGTAAACTGTTGTTGATGTGACCGATAAATGGATAAGTGGATAAAAAGTTAAGAAGCAGCCTCTCTAGTAAGTAGTTCTTATTTTAAATGTGATAGACACAACCGGAGTAAGCGATATGTAAAGATTTCAGCAACACAATAAGTGTGTTTCTAGGAAAGGATACATTTCTTTAAATACGATATGATATTGATAAATTGATTTGAATGATATTTTCAGAATTGTTTAAATGTCTCTAAATGTGCAGTATGATGATTACTTTAACTCAATATTTGTATTAATTATTTATTATATGTAATAGACATTTATGTGCATATGCTAGTATTGCAAGAGTGTTATGAATATGAAGGAAGATATTGTATACACTCTGAAAACATGTTTTAATGAGAAAGCGTATATATATATATATGTTTAATACGATTGAAGAAGCTAGTAATTATTAGCGCGTGGTATTAAGGCAAATATGCTAGTGTTTATTTTACGAATTTCTGAAACGTACAGTCATTTCTTAAAGAAATAATACGTCGGGAATTCGGCAAAATCCGCACAATGAATGGTTGATATTGATTGCGAGACAACATCAAATCTGTTACATTATTTACACAATCTTTGAGCATAGGTATGCTGCAAAGATGGCCACGCGAACATATTCAATAATTGTAACCAAAGCAACCGGAGTATATATGCACCAGACCATTTTCGGAAAATCCTATTTTGCGCTCTTATAACTAAGTACTTGAACAGAGCTAACCTTATTTTATCATTTTTCATACGATCGACATTTTCTTTGACTTACATTGCTCTTGTTTAGAAGCCTGTAGTAAAGTTCAGCAACAGATGCTATACTCTTTCAACTCGAATATTGATCAAATAAATACTCGCTCAAAATATTTCATCAGATGTCTTAATGTGCATCAATAACAATATCAGTTATCAGTATTGTTGTCAAAATCAAGGCTCTAATAATTTAATTGTTAATGTTTTTTTCAAAATGTCATATTTGTCGCCTTTAAATCAGTTTAAAGTCTAAAAAATCAATGGTTTAGGTACCCATTTCCAACTCAATCAAAACCATTTAAATTTAATTAGTGATCTTATAACTGATCGCCCAGAGTATATTAAACATTAAGTTGACATTTGATTTTGTGGATCTACAATGTAGTGGCAAACACGGTAAAATAATATTTTTTATGTATAATATAGTTGCTTAAAAATGTTTGAAATGTGAGAGGATTAACACTAACACTATTGAAATCGAGTGAAGTATCTTTTTTTTCAAAATTTGTCTTTTGGGTCTTTAAACTATATATGTAAATATAATGCTGGATATTTACATTTACATTTATATCGTATGTTTTTGTGTTTTGGCATGCCTTAATAATTATTAATTTCTGCCAACGCCAACTGCGATATAACAATACAGAGAAAAATACGATGTACCAATAAAACATAGTTTACCATCATAAACGTGGTGTTTATGGTTTATGAATCGCTAGGATTTTCGTTTCGTTACGATTCAAGTTGGCAGAAATATGGGCCTGTGCGGAGTTATTAACGTACAGGTTTTGACAAACAGTAATTTCGCACGACTTTATTACCAAACTTTCCATTCCACAAATGACAGGTGCAATCAGTGAATTAAAAGATCCGCGACATGTGGAGAAACAAGCAGATGTACAGGTATTGCCAACATAAAGATTTGGTGTTTAGCTTCACCAAATATCACAGAAACAAGCGTATTCGTTCGGGGGTTATTTCTTATGAAGTTCAACATGAAAAGGGTAACAACAGTTTATCCCGATATTCAAGCTAATATTATACGTAAAGTGTCGATATGAAAATAAAATTAGAAGGAACGAAAACAATTGAACAACGTACTAGTAAAATAATCATACAATAGTTGATAGAACTTGTTTGTGATTGCAACTGTAAAGGAAAAATAGAGACTTATACTACTTAACAATGTTTTATACATCATTCCTATTGATAATAAAAATCATTGGAAACAAAAGGAAACTACAAATACGCGTTGCGATTGTAAATGGTGGCAACTTGAGTTACATTGGTATTGTGGATGCAACTGAATGCTTGCGTTCGATCTTGCTTGTTTGAACTGTACATTACTTGTTGATTATTTAAGAAGCTTTCCTTGTAAGGTTGTGCTTAATAATAGTTCAAGCATCCATGCAATGCCATTTCACTAGTACATGTCTTGTATTAAATAAGTTTTTACCGGTATATCTATTTTAATTGTACTTTAAGTCAGAGGCGATGTCGCCATTGTTGTGTGGTGAAATTGTTAGAGAAACCAGGAATTCGATTCACCCTCTAAGCAACAGAAATACAAATAGATAATGAATGTCGCAATGGGCTCTTTGTCTTTACAACCATACCCGTGAGGAGGCTACAATATAATCCATTTTTCTTGGCATAAGATTCCATTACCTTCTTAATCATTTTTATATATTACATCAATTATAGTATTCGTATAACTATTATTGATACAGAGGTCGTTCTACAGCAACACATTTTCTGAATCGGATTTTAAAAGACTCAATATAAATTTAAACGTTTAAAGGAAAGTTTCAATGAATTTGATCAGTGTAGAGACAGGAAAATAAGTGTAGACAGACTGCTACGGGCTGAAAGACGAGGAAAAATAGGCAAATGCAATTAAAACAAACACTATGCATATATAAGACAAACGTTCAATTTTCGTTCGTAGTAATTTTGATTGTATATCACCATTTCGGTTGTGTTGCATTTTCCTTATATAACCATACATTATCTGCTACTGTTTACCGTATCAGAAGAAGAATAGTTAACACTATAACCGTAATGTACTGTAGCCAAGTACTCTCGGTTATTATCCGTTGCATATTTCGTGCATTATTTGGAGAAAACAATCGATACATTAAATACTCGTTGTTCTACAAACTTATGTCATACATCATTAAAATGCGTTACCAAGAGTTCATTTATCATTTTCCACAGGAACCTAACTCAGAAGTATGAATAACGTATACCAATGTTTATATGGACCAATATCTGCATTGTACTGGCATATTCACAGGTTGTGTGCATAAACTGCTGATTGGTGTAGATTCCCGCTCCGCGTCGATGATTTGTTCACTGAGAACGAGCATCCAATTGGCTAACTAAATGTGTCAGTTGTTCTTTGGAATATAAATCTGGTTAAAACTGTTAATTTCAAGCACACTTTTTTGTCAAATATCTATCTTCTACCCACAATCAATCAATTTTTTTTATATAATCCGGTTCCGGCTCGCGTATAAGCCGGTAACAAGCAAATGCTTCCGGTAATATCCGTTTTGATAAGTATCCTCTATAACATCGTATCGAAAGCGCTTTACCTTGACATTTTTCAGTTTTATACACCAGAAGTACATCAAATCAACGTTTCCATTGCCCCTTATTATATAAGATGTACCTATTTAATGGAAGGTACCTGTACACACCGTTTGTAAGTTAACGATAATTAACTCAATGTACTGCGCACCCAAAATACTTGCAACCCAGCGGGACACCTATTTATTATTCGTTTACCTTCGGATTTGTTTAAGCATACATTCGTGTAGATTACTTAAACAATTACCGCCGATCTCTCAGGCAATCGAGTAAAGATATTTATCTCCTTTTCGGTTGTCAAAAATAATACCTCTTTATTAACAGACTGCGTGTTACAAAATGAGTTGCCACTTAAGCCCACCCAAATAAGAATATGTGAAAACCATTATGAAAACATATCCGCAGATAAAATGAACCTATGCGAAATACACGTAACAGCTGTAATATTCAGAAACAAGAAACAAATTATGTGTTTTATTTGGTTTTACAACATCCTCTAATCGTATTTGTTTTTGTTTTTTTTCACAGATAACTGTTGTATGTTTCCACTGACTCCTCCAAAATCCAATACCGGAAACAGCTTCATTCTGCAAATTGGCCATGGCAAAGGTTACTGTGAACGCTTTACAAGAATTCCAGAGCCAATGAAGTTTTGTGCTGTGAAGGTAGCGGCAGCTGGCGTTAACAATCGTTGAAAGAAGCGTTAAACGGATAATTAATTGTGAGACAGCGTTGATCCTTCATATAACCAATTGGGCTTGGAAAGTAAAGGAAAAGCGCTTCCTACATCTGTATCAAAAATTACAGGAATACTAATGGAAATAAAGTTTACGCAATTCAAAAATAGTGCTTTGCTTCAGCAAACGTGACTTTTATGACTTTCTCAGGATTTCTGGTGAATTACAACGGAACATAACTGCAATGCATTACGAGCATTATTCAATACCAGCGGGAGGTGTTACTGTAATAATGGAGTAAAATGAATGCGTTTTGGCTATAATAAACACAAGGAATTGAACATGAAACATTAAAGGTAGTTTCAAACTATACACAATGTGAGACCAAAGCGCGTTGTTCATATGTGCGAAATTGTATGGTTGAAATAATAACAGTATGCGAGGGTTAACTCATTATGATATTAATAAATAATTTACGCCGGATTTATTCCACCAGTACATCAGCAATCGTCTTTGTCTCGTGCCTTTTTGCAAATGTCGGTAAGTTGCTTTTGTGTAGTAGTTACACATATTGCATGTGTTTTTTGATTTTGTAATCTTTATCAAACATTTTATCTGCATTGTGTTCGCAGCCCTTGTTTACAACTATGGTCGTCATTCGAAGGTACATTGGTCTACACAATACTTTAAATTATAACAATTGTGTTGAAATGCAATTTAAATTGGAAACATTTCTGCCAAACGAGCATTAATTTTGAATGCTATCACTAATTTGCGTTTTCGTATACATGTATACATAGTTTTAAATAACAAGCTATTTATATTTTCGGGCGTAATTTTTTTTCAAAATTTTATATTGCTTAAATTTCTTTCTATTTTATTTGATGATGTATGGAAATTGTACGTTTTTTCCTTAGCAAGGTGTTTCCTCCTGCATAGTGTCTGTCTCTTTCGACCAAGTTATATTATCGATTTGTGTAAAGATACATATTGGTTCGCATATATTGTTAATCTTCATATTTTAATTTTGATGTAGTTTTATTGATCTTCGTAATGTATGTTATGTTACGCATATTGTTTACTTCAGTAAGTTCTACTATACAGATATTAAATAGCCATTCAGGCAGGTATTATGCACTTTGTTATCGGCGTTAACGCATAGACAGTGTTGCGAATATATATTACTAATTATCAATACCGTTAATATAAGAAAATATTCAGTGAAGCAAAGGAATAAGCAAACGTGTGCTTTGCCTTGAACTGTCGACACTTAAATTTGGAATAGCGTAAGCGATAAAGAATTTAGGTTAAATATATATTCGTGGATTAGTTAAGAATATGGAACTATCATAAACCACTTAAATTATAGTATATATTGTAAAATACTTAATACCGGAGCAACCTGCTTAAACATTTTAGTTTGTGTCCAATCATGACTTTAAATGATAAACGTATGATATTAATTACTAGTAAATGTGCTTTACAATCGGTTTCATTAGTTTTGGTATGCATATATATACCTACGTCTGTATGGGCTTTAAAAGATATGTTATTAAACGGAGATATAAATCTTCATTAAATGAACATGTTCGACTTACAAATAAAATAAAAAATGTAGTGGTGGTTATTTCAATATCATCATTTGTTTTAAGCTGTTATTTTAACTAGCCGACACAGTTATTATTTTCTAAATCATTTTCTTAATGTGTTAATACTAATAACTTATTAATAACATAATTTACTTAGATGTTGTTTTTTAGCATGTATGTTTTGTGTCCCAAAGAGCTTAATGACTCAAGAACATATGTATAAAGAAAAATAAACATGTATATGAACATATTGGATATGCGCAGTCACGAAACCTAATCGTGCAATGCACTAAAATATATAATACCGACAAAAAAAAACGTCTATGTTAGATAGTCGTTTTCAAAACGTTTAAATTATTTTTTATGATCAATAAATCATAAACCACCGGAGAACATTTTCTATTGTAAAGTAAGTACTTTTCATTTGCTTTATGTCAAACAGAGCATGCACACTCTTATGCAACAACTTATGTTTTCGCTTTGAAACGGCGAATACTGCGTATTGAGTACACTTTGTTTCGTAGATTTTCGTCGACATTCAGTTTATGAAGAACACGTATATATATGTTACTAAAATTCCAATTTTTGTGTTAATTATAAAATGTTAATTTATTGTTATTTACCTTCCTGCCTTTTACGTCGATGCTGCTAGATAAGTATCACTCCCTATGCAAATGTAATTATTTTACAACATCTGCCTCTTGATGTTAAAGTTTTTTTATTCATACAATTTAAGGTGAATAATGCATTACCAAATGACGCATAAAGCTTACTACAGTAAAAATGCTATCGATTTCAGCCATTTTGGTATAAAAGTGTTATATTGTGAAGATGTTCCGTAGGATTTTTGAAAATTATGCAAGACGTTTGTCAGTCTGTGTTACAACCCGTTTTGTAATAAAAACTCAAATTGTAATAAATTATTACAAAGTGGGTTGCGATGCATTATTACATTCCGTTTTGACAGTAACAACCCGTTTTGTAATAACAACCCTAAATGTAATAAATTTTATCATGTCCATTAAATCAGAGATACAGACTTTTTAAGAAGTTATTTTCATGTTTAAATAAGCTTTAGGGTAGGTATTGACAATTTACGCGACCTTTGTTCTAAAAGACTTCATTCAAAAATTGTGTTTGTAATACAATATTACAAAGTGAGTTGCGATGAATTACTAAATTTCGGGCTAATAGTATTAAACCCCGAAATGTATTAAACCCCGAAATGTAATACATCTAAATATGTCCAATTATGTTCGAAATCCAGCTTTTTAAAGATATTTTAAGTTGAAATAAGATTTATAGTAGGTAAAGACAATTCACGCGACCTTTGTTCTGATAGAACAGGAAAAAGTCATGCATGTAATAAATTATTACAAAGTGTGTTGCGATGCATTATTTCATTTCGTTTTGACAGTAACAACCCGTTTTGTAATAAAAACCTGAAATGTAATGAATTTTACTAAGTCAGACAAAGTCCGAGATACAGTCAATTTTGAAGTTATTTTTCAAGTTAACATAAGTTTAAGAGGAGATATTAAGAATTCACCCGACATTTTTTTCTAATAAAATTCATCAAGAGATCATGAATGCAATAAATTATTACAGAGTTGGTTACGATACAGAATTACATTTCGTGTTGACAGTTATAATCAGGTATGTTATTAAACCCCAAAATGTAATACACTTTACAGTGTATTTTAGACAAAATCCGAGAGTCATTCTATCTTCGATGTAATTTTTAAGTTTCAATAAGTTTTCGAAAAACCCAAAATGTAATAATTTTTTACAAAGTGGGTTGCGATGCATTATAACATTTCGGGTGATCTGTAACAACCCATTATGTAATGAAAACTTGAAATTAAATAAAATGTACCATGTCAGATAAAGTCAGAGATACAGTCTTGTTTAAAGTTATTTTCAAGTTTAAATTAGTTTTAGAGTAGGTATTGACTTACATTAACATCCAAAAATAAATTAAAACACGTATTTAAAATATATATTGTTTGAAAGGAATCAATGTCTTTCGGAAAATTGTTATTCTATTTTAATATATAGATATTTCATGTATATGCGTAGCCAAATACAAAAATACCAGTTCAATAAAACATTAATTCATTTGGATATTAATGATACGAGCATATAGAGGTTGCAAGTATCATTATCTTTAAATCACTCTATTTTCGTTCGACATGAAAGACATGGCAAGTGAGAAAGTTAGATTGTTCAAGACCCCACACTATTTAGAAGCGACGTTGATGGTTGAATCAAAGAGAACATCGATCAATACATCTGCAATTTTACCACTAAGAATGCGTAATAAGAATCATTATCATGATCTAAAGTGATTCACAATTCACAATACGGTTAGTTTATAGTACGCTTTAACAGAAGTTTGATGATTAATTGTAAGAATAAATTGTAAAAAAAAAGCTTAGCAACATATGCAAACCATTATTATTGAAACGTTTTGCTCGTCGTAAGGTTTATTAAATGTTGATAGATGATCCGTTATTATACATTCTTTAGCATACTAATCAATGTCAGCCATGTATATATGAAACCTGTATTAATACATTTTAAAACTAAGTATAATAGATCTTATACATTTGTTGGAGATTATATCAAAATAAATATAATGTATTCTTTTCTGTTATTTATTTACCTGTTTAATTGGCGACAATTCACTAAACAATACAAATCAAACACTTTTCGGACCTCACTATTTGCATAGACAAAGACCGGTATGTATGTTTTACAATATTTATCCCTAGTACATCAGTCTCCAAGTTGATCACATATTTGTGTACTTATATGTCACTTTATTTAGAAATTTTAAAGGGATAATCATGTGATACAATGAAATACAATTACACCAGTGCAGACGTTTTATAAAACTTATCAAAGAAACCAAGCTTTAAATACGGGAGACAAGTAATCTAATAAGCACTGGTATTAAACATTAAGTCAATTATACAGTACCAAAACATCGCTTCTCAGCTAAATCAATCATAAATATAAAAATACATGAGACAACTGCTGTACGATGACTTATGCATGAATTAGATTTTTTTTCCAACAGGAATAGATCTCAACGTGTCGCGACTGTTATTTTTTCTATAGGTCCTGTACATGGCTATCGCATACACATTTGAACAAAAAAATCTCTTAAAGGGGCCTTTTCACGGTTTGGTAAATTGACAAAATTGAAAAGAGTTGTTTCATATTCGCAAATTTCCGTTTTAGTAATGATATTTGTGAGGAAACCGTAATACTGAACATTTACCATGCTCTAAAATAGCCTTTATATGCATCTTTTGACGATTCAAAAACGTGAAAATTATGAAGGGTTGCAACGCGAAACGAATTAATAATTTGGAGAGTTCTGTTGTTGTCGTTATATTTTGAGAAACTACGAGGATCGTTTATATTAAGTAAAAAATACTTCGCTTATTGTTAAAGGAAGGATGGCCGAGTGGTCTAATGCGCAGACTTTTCTGCTACAGGACTCATGGGGTCAGTGGTTCGAGTCCTGCCGAGGGTTAACTTTTTTTAGTTTTTTAATTTTATTCTTGATTTTTTACTGGAGCTTTTTAGATCCAATGTTTACATTGATCGATATAAAGCATTAAATGGCAAACTTCAAAATATGCCAAAATCTGTGAAAAGGCCGCTTTAATTGCTTTAGATTTCTATTAAATCATTTGCAAATGTGTGCAATTAACATTACAATAAACAAAGCATTTGAACACACTGCATCATTTAAATAATATTGTGATTGTACGGATTGCAGAAAGCGTGGCGCCGATGCAATTGAAATAAATCGATACAAACATCGCACTTTAATAGTCAGGTGACGAAATCATTTTCGTTTTATATGGTCCTCGTTATGCATCGTCAATAACAGTGGTCGTGATCATTGTTTATTGTTCGTCAAGTTCATGTTTGCTCTAAATGATACTAAAACAACAAGATTAAGAATGTGATTCTCATTTTTGTTTTCAGTTGTTTTGCTGACCGCTACGGTGGACTATGTAGCTGATTACGAAGGTCCTACGTACTTCATCCCTCAGCCCAACAACGTCACCTATCAAGCCGGAGCAACTGCCACTCTAACCTGCTCTGTCGAAAACTTAGGAAAGAAATTCGTAAGATTAGTCATTCAAAACGAGCAGCGTTTCGTTTCATATATGTTGAACCAATTATTTTAGGCTCGATTGCGTATAAGACTTATTGTCTGGGCCGTAGCCATGGAAGATGCAGCTCTTTGTTTGCAATTAAGAGACGATCTTGTGAACGCTCCGTGTTCGGAATCGAAGCAGATACTTCTGAATAACTAGGCGGACACAATATCTACTTCACCACCGCGACAAAGTTTGTGTGTAACGCAGTGTGTGATTTTGTATAGTGGCACCTTGCATAAAACGCTCATTCCTCCTTCTTTATTCACATTATCTAAGTGTAAACAAGCAAACACGCAACTCAAACAGATTTTAACAAACTAAGATTGCTCGAACTTGCGTCGGCTCAATAAATAGATCAGTGCATATAGGCGATGCTTTGAAAACTTGTTTTATTTACCAAACACTTAACGTGTGCATTTATTTACCTTTTATTGCATAAAGAAAACATCTTTTTGAAAATGCACTTATGTACTTAAATCACGCCTGTACATCAATTTTCGGCATAATACAATAAGAGCAGCATACACACGAATCTTGCTATAAAGACACTTATTTCGAGTATCATGTAATTTTCAGATCAAGTGTACTCATTAAATTTGTTTAACAAATAATAGCCATTACTTTTTGTTTAAATAATGAAGTACCAAATCAACAAAAACATGTCCGCGTAAATTAAAGCATACGAATTGCAATAAGACAATCATCCTCGCTGAAATATTTAAAGTATTTCTTTGAAAAACAATATATAGACATGGTAATTGAATATTAATTTTTATTTAAACGTATGATTGTTGATTGTTTAATCTCAAAGTTAATGTTAATCTCACAAGAAAAACGTTTTATCCGCAATGGTCTTATTTCTAAATTATATTGTAGTATTAAAGATCATGCGCGAAGCCGGCTTCAACATCGCAAAGGCGTTTGCTTTTACTATTTTTCAGGACTACCATGCTTGCACAAAGTTTGTACTTGAAATGCTCCGTGTTGATGTGATTTTACACAGAAACTAATAATTCCATTGTAAAAGCTTGTTTGGGATTGATATCTTTTTTTACTGTCGCTTTAAAGTTACCTGCACGAAGGAAATGTAGCGGTGACGTTTGCACCGTACAAGATTTCTATAATGATATAGGGGACATTTGTTTGATTCGGTGGAGTATCGATTATAATTCACGAGTGATCATAGAAAATAATATTATCACGAGTGGCACAGCCACGAATGAAAAAATATATTTTCTATTATCACGAGTGAATTAAAATCGATATTCCACCTAATCCAACAAATTTTCTTTTTATTTCCATCACCACTATAGTGGCTGACATATTGTTTTTGCCCTGTCTGTTTGTTTGTGTGTTTGTTTGTTTGTTTGCCCCAACTTTAACATTTGCAATAACTTTTGCAATATTGAAGATAAGAAACTTGATATTTGGCATGTATGTGTATCTCATGGAGCTGCACATTTTGAGTGGTGAAAGAGCAAGGTCAAGGTCATCATTCAAGGTCAAAGATCGAATATATAACTTCAAAGCGGCCCAAAAGGGGACATACTGTTTCTGACAAACACATATCTTGTTATTTTATGTGTTTTTTTTTTCACAGTTTATATACATTGTTAAAGAGTTTAACTAAAGAGTTTCGCTGTAAAAAGTAAAATTATCGATAATTTTCACTTTTAATTTTCACTATTCGAAACAATGAAATTATCAGTTTTAATTTACTGATATTTCTCTATAAACCACACGAAAGCATAACATAATGTTAGCCATATTTTTCTTTGATTCGATGTACATGT
The DNA here is from genome assembly GCF_020536995.1 of Dreissena polymorpha. Classification (NCBI taxonomy): domain Eukaryota; kingdom Metazoa; phylum Mollusca; class Bivalvia; order Myida; family Dreissenidae; genus Dreissena; species Dreissena polymorpha. Next base: position 114,464,349 of record NC_068358.1, on the reverse strand, counting down.
ATAACTGCTCTCGCGATTAAACGGATACATAAATACATAAATCAAATGGAATATATAGAGCAAAGTTAAAAATAATTGGTTTCATTAAAAAAAAAGTTTAATTGACGTATTGTTTTATTTTGTATAGGTTACACGTGTTACTTATTTGATCTGAGTATCAACGGTCATTCATATACATTTAAATCATATGATTAAACTAAATATATGAAATGAGAAATTAGAAGGAGGTCTTTTGTGAAGTGATACGTGATACTAGTTTGGGCTGTCAAATTCTTCTTTACACCTGATCAAGTTTTTAAAATACAGATTTAAAGTGCAATATAACGCTTGAGTGCATCGATGTTTACAAACATTGTTTACGTGTCATCGCAAATTAAAAAACAACAACAGCAATAAATTAAACATTTGTGTAAACCTTAGATCGACAGGCCTGTTTGGATTGTATTGAAACACTGTTACTATGTATAAATAAAATATTAAACGGACCGTCAACGTATATTACATTACTTGAAAAAAATTGTTAAGTTTTCATATTTTCAGTATATTCGGTAATACATTTTTACTGGGTATGTGTACCAAGTAACTACCAGTTAACTATAAATAACGCAAGTAGATTGATCATCATCGTCATGTGGTAAACCCAAGAATGCAAATTGTGCATGCGTAGTGTATTGTATATTTGTGATATATAAAATGATTAATCTACTTGCGTTATTTATAGTGTCTTTAACGTTATGTCACCTATTTTCGCGATGTGCTTTCGATTTCATATCGCGAAATTGTATTACCGAATATACTGAAAATATGAACTTTTTTCAAGTAATGTAATATAACAGTCGTGATATGTTAATCAATATAAACTAATACATGTAAAGAATTACCGGTATTTAAAACTTTTCTTTTTTCGTCAATCTGGTTGACACTTTAACATCAAGACTTGTTGTTCTTAGTGAGAGATTGTCGACCGCCATTATGTTCCAAAAGTGACATGAGTTTCCTTCTTATGAAGGAAGCAGAATACTACATGCAAATGGGGTTAAATACGTGTTCATGAGTTGTTTGTATGTTAATTGATGATAAAGTAAAAACAGCAAAACTGTTGTCTATGCCATAGTAAAACGATAACATATAGTAAAATTAGATGTGAGTAATACCAGAGCCTTAAATCACGGTTTATAGTACCTTTACTAGATGCTCACGTTACCCAGTCTTCTCCCACATACACGTTTCCTAAAATGGCAGTGATCATACCACAATTAAATCACAAATGAATATTTTAGAAAGAAATGTTAAGTTTCCTCAGAAAAATAGTATTTAAAAACACACACACTTTTGACATAAAACATCGTAACACTTAACTCATGGAATAAGTGCAAATGACTTGATTCGCATTGTGACGATCTGTTTAGTTATTGTCACGAATGATCTCGAAAACTACCACCGAAAATCCAATTGAAGATAGAAGGCAATTCTTATGTGATCATGATACCATTTTCAGTTCGCCTTAAATAACACGTTTTGTAAAAAACATGTTTAAAACAACCAAACCATTGACTTTGTTCCAAAAAATAACTATTTGGAGAACAGCAGTTGATTCGTTTTAGTGAGATTGAGTGTTTAACATGGTAAATCAGTACTTGCCTGTTTTTTCAAATGACACAAGCATAAACAACAATTTAGAGAGCAATATGGGATTGGCATTTACATAAGCATAGAAACACATACGCATAAAAAAATAATAACAACGTTGCCAATACTTCAGTGGCACTTGGACTAATTTGAAGAATACAAGTAACATAAACAATACCAAGTTTGAAGTATAAATTATGTGATGTGCACGAAAACTCATAATAATATAATAACACATCAGCAAATTATTGAAAAACCTCCGAAACGTTGAGCGGTAATATAACAGTACGATGTCAATCGTCTGTCAGGAACATATCCCGTCTGCTTTCTTGTTTTGATATGTTTATTAGTGATTTCCCAGACAGCATTTTGTATTTGTCAGTTTGAATATTATTTTCTCTTTTTTATTATATGCTTTCACGTTATTTGAAACATATGAACTCAGGATCACGTATTTTCGAAGGTGTAAAATTATCTTCAGTCGTTTATTCTCTCATTGTTTTACCATTGGCACTTATGCTTATTAGAACAGGGCATTTCTATCCGTTGTTTTACTACTATGTGTTTTATTTTTATTTAAGATTGTTTGGCGCAAGACGGCCGAGCCGCACCCTATATCAGTAGGGAACATGATATATGCACCAGATACACGATACGAAGTGGCTTTTGCACCTGAGCGACGGGAGTTCAATTTGGTGATACGAGCGGTGACTCAACATGATGCGGGTGTATACGAATGTCAAGTCAGCTCAAGGGATAAACTCGTTCGACACATAATGCTGCGGATAGAAGGTATTGACTTTGCTATAGTATGACTCATTGGGTCATTTTCGACCTGAAATGGCCCACAAGTCTATCGGGGGTGAATAGAAGCCGATTCATGTCACACTGGGCTGACTTCAAGCCGACTCTGGTCACCCCGGATGACTAGCGTCGGCTTCATATCACCCCAGGGTGACATGAATCGGCTTGAAGTCACCATAGAGTGACAAGAATCGGTTTCTAGTCACCCCCGGCTGACTTGTGGGCCATTTCAGGTCGATAATGACCCAATGAGCTATAGTATGAGTCTTCATACTATAGTATAATTGTACTATATTTATGTATTTCAATTTCGAAAATGACTATTTTCAAACAGCTTTAATTGTAGTTCATGCATAGGATTTCAGACCGTGTATGTTTGTGTATTTTGTTTTTTCGCCTTTTTAATAAGTAGTTATTCATATTTCCGCTGTATGTTATCCTACTCAGACTTAAAGCCAGTTTACCTGTGTTAGGAGTGCCGACTAAAGACAGTAACTGCAAATGGTCCTGCTTGAAATAGGGGAATGGCATTCAAAACAATCATTACACGAGGTCTGTAAAACAGATCAATCTGCATCACATGACAAACACACTGAGTTATACTACTTATATATTAAATTGCATGCGAATTGTTGTAACTACGAATGCACATACTCAAACATTTGTAAAATATAGTGTTGTATTTATGATTCAGAAAGACCAGAAACATTGCCATCGCAGTCACACATATCGAGGGAATCAAACGGTAATGGTTAATATAACCAAACAACTAATTAGTAATACTATTAGACGTGTATGGAAGTTGAACACCATTTGTCTGATATGGTGTTTTGATGTAATGTATTTAGCTTTATATGATCCATAATTTAAGACATGTGTTGTTATTTTAAATCCAGTATCATTAATACAATAAGGCATATTAAACGCATCTTTAGTCATGTTTAAAGTTGAAACCCGTTATTTTATTTTTTCAGTCGCGATAAGGAATCCGGATTACACTATGCCAGGTACTGACATTATCATTACTTACACAACGCACTTTTTGAAACAGTTTGAGCTTAGATATACCGCATGCATACTATTTAGGTCAATATAAAACGATGAGACTACAACCATTTCGTCCACAGTATCATATAGTTAACCCCAGGGAATCGACCTATTTAACGACGGACATTTTACCGTCAGAATGTCTATCGTTTACACGATAATAAAGCGTGTGCCTTATTGGTGATGACATGGTTCTGTTTCAGAAATTCTCCTGTCAGGAAAGGAGTACGTAAATACTGGTGATACAATTCGACTTGTGTGCAATGTTACTGGAACTTCAGATATACCTCAGGACGTAGACTGGTTTAGAAATGGAAATTTGTTACGCTCGATATCAAACAAAATACTTATATCTAAGGAGACGTCTATGGTACGACGTAAATTAGACAGCGTTTTAGAAGTGCGGTTTAGCAAACTCGAGGATACCGGTGAATACGTATGCAGAAATTCAGAAATTCTTATTGCCAGCCAGAAAGTGATTGTTCTAAATGGTATTTTAATTTTTATAGATATAAAAGATGCATCAACATATATTTGATTGTTATGTTAAATTTGTCTGTTGCATATCATTATATTCAATACTTCGCTTACTGAACTTTATTTGTTAACACAAAAGTATGATGATGAAAAAGCCACTTTATATTTTCGTATGCAGTAAAATGTGAAAATATTGGAAAACATCCATTGATTTCTGATAATTTATATTTTACAGATGGTGATTCGAATGTGGGTAAACGAGGCGCTGGTGCGGAAGCAACAAGTGGTCAAATTTGCAATAGACAGTGGTGGTCACTAATTATATCAGTGTTTCTTGCAAAGGCTGTGACTGATATTATTGTGCACACAAGCTGACAAATGATGGAAAAATTAATTAACGGGTTGCTAATTTACATTCCATGATATTCATGAACACACTCATGTGAAACTATTTTTGCACATTTTCATTGTATATAAATTTCATTTTTATTGATTTTGTATATGAAATACACTATATATGCATATTTGTTCTCAAATTAAAAATTTCCTATGATAAGAAATACTGTAAATGCAAAATTTTGATTAACTCTTTAATTGAACATATTTACACCAATAAATTATGGTGGAAATATTTCTTAGCGCATGCAATTTTTGTCTAATTTTGTCATAAGAGCATACACTAATTAGTATGTGTTCTTTTTTTGCAAAAATGATTTCTGTGTGTATGTGTATAACCGTAAACCGATAGTTTTACAACGCTGTAATTATGGTAGATTTTAAAAACCAATAGTTTGTATGTGGAATTGATCACAAGTTGTGATTATTCTTATAAGTTTATGATGAGCATTTTGTGTTTAAATGAGACACAGTGTTATTTTTTCTTGTATTTACATGTGCCCAAATACACGGTTTTAAATTCGTGTCAATAATTTTGCGTGAAATATGTTCAAGGAATAGTAACGACATGATTTATGTAAGCGACCCCTAAAGATGGACAGTACCTTAAACATAATATGTTGAGTAAAAGACAATCAATAAAAGCAACAATCTAATAATACTCTTATTTCGTAGATGAGCATTCGATGCAATGCAGTTTGCTGCGTTAATATATTTATCGTTTTTTTTAGAAAGATCTTACTTTGAAAATATAGTCCAGTCCGGACTCAATTATAACAACCGAATTGTTAATGAATAGGAGACAAATCTATTATTATCGACATTATGCAGAATATTCACACGTATTCATTTAATGTTCAAATATTTTGTAAAAATGCCACATTTGCTGTTCAACATAAGGAAAGATACCAATAAATCATAACTTAAGACATTATACAATTTCAACATTGAACCCGCTGCCACATTCAATTTATATTTAAATATCTGTTCCACAAATGGACAAACTATCCATAATAGTTAATATATTATCAGCAGCATAAGACAACGCATACTTATCATGATACATTGTTTATGTCAACGTGTATAAGTTGTCATATTAAATATGAATTTGGTCATTGTCTATAGATCAAAGAATTGCGGACCAGAATTCCTCTCCTGGTAGTGTTTCTTTAGTTGCACTATTCCAATGTAGACCGTTATACTACGTGAAAGAGTTTAGTCCAGAATAAAAAGAGAAAACAATATATTCGAAATCAGACCAAACAGCTTCTCTTTATTAACGCAATCATATATGCAATGAGTCATACGAAATTTACCTTCTCGACTGTCTTTTCAGGCTAGAATTAACTAAGTCCGGTCCTTTAGGATAGTCAATTTGAATTATAAGTATCATATTAAATGTGCATTTTAAATCAATAAATTTAATTAAACATGACAGGTAAAAGCTAAGTTTTAATTTTTACTAATACAGTAACCTAAAAGTCGTCCTTTATATTGTTGTTCTTACAAAACAGATGAACTGATAGTCACAGATATTGAAGTAAATCATACATTTAATACGCATAAATGTTTATACTCAATCAAAACTGCTTTATATGAATCAAGAAACCTCCATTCGAATATCAGTTTCACTATTTTTCTGTTCATTTCAAGAGGTTATTATTGTTTCTTCCCTTATTGAGCGTTTTTAAAACTATTAAATTAAGCGGATCACCACAAGAAAAAAGCTCAATATGGGAAGAAACAATAAGTTGAACCACTCTAAAAGTAAATGAAAATTGTGAAAGTCATATTTGGTTGATTCGCCTTATTTAGTCGACAAGTCAAATCTACCATATACATACAATTAATACAATATTATTTAAAAATCCCGAGTCCATGAGGTATTGATTACCTCGAATATAGATAATAAGAACACGGAAAACCCAGCTTCTTTTATTAAAATATCGTTTCGAAATAATAGAACACAGCAACGCTCATTGCATATAGTTCCAATATTCCAAATAACCATGTAATTTGTCACCAACATTTTCCCTAACGAACCTTCACAATTCTTTATCAGCATAATTTAAACATTGTTGTTGAGGACATACTATTGAATGAACGCTGGAAAAAAATACTTTTTTTCAAATGGAGCCAACGAAGTCATAAAACAAAGCTGTATTGATATAAAGATCCATGTAGAATTGTCATAAAATGGATTAATTAACTTAGAAAATAAAAATATAATTCCGTTTGAACCGTCACACTACGCATACCACATCTAGCGTTGAAAGTGTTGCTATTGCTATAAGGAATACTGATTGTTTATGTGTTAACTTTATTTTACGAAATACTTTACGAAATGTTCGTTGATCTTGAGCGTTATAGAGGCTTAAATAAAGTCATCCGTTTTGGTTCTGCCATAAGAATAGTTTGTGTACCGGAAGGCGATAGTCGACACTGCGATAGCACGATGGCGACAATGCGACAATGCGATAGTGCAATAATACGATGACGACAGTGGGACAATACGATGGCGAGAATGCGATAGGACGATGGCCACAATGCGACAATGCGCAAGTGCGAAAATACGATGACGACAGTGCGACAATATGATGGCGACAGTGCGATAGTACGATGGCGACAATGCAATAATACGATAGCGACTGTACGATAACGCGATAGTACGATGGCGACAATGCGATGATACGATATCGACAGTACGATGTGACTATCGCATTGTCGCCATCATACTATCGCGTTGTCGCCCTCTGGAATTTAATGTGTAACACACGATGGCAATGACGGTATTCCGTATACAGCAATTTAAAATAAAACATTTTGACCAAATACGCGATTCAATAGTTTGCAGTTTTGTCCCGATCACTCAACAATCTGCTTTTATAATCATGATTGTTATAATTAATAAAAAAAGTGTTGAACGCTAAATAAATTTAATGTATATAAAGAAATCCGGCTCCGAAAAGCATGTTTATTTATTTAAGGTATTTGTGTCTTATTTGTCAGCAAAACTGAAAAATTATAACAAAAAATTGTACTGTTTCATTATCTGTAATTGCTCTCTCTCTTTTTAACTTATAGCCTTACGACATCATGAACACCGTGCCAACAGAGAGGTTCCGATTCTTGATAACCGCTCGCTACACAATATCTAGAAAAACGATAACATTATAACGTTTGTTTGGTTCAAATACATTATATATCAATCATTCATATCAATATTCGTTTGTGTAATACACTTCTACCGTTTCAATGAGAGACGGGGTAATCACGTGATAGTCAAGATGGCGATGTCCATGCCGAGACAGTTATTTTTCGCCGTAGTATACCCTTTATTACCGTACTTCTTTTTATTTTGTAAATGACGCTGATTTTCCAGCCATATCAGTAAAAAAATATCGCTTGATAACTCGACTTTACTACACGCACATTTTCTAAGTGGAGCCCTAATTAGGTGATCCCGATAAGAAATTTTGCACCGAGTAACGTCGAGATGCCGAGCGAATATTACTATGAAATCAAAGCCAGTAACTTTCTTCCTAATATTGCTGGAATGTGATCGGAAGAAAAAAAGTAAAACAAGTAATTAAGGGTATAAAACGACGAAACATACCTTTATCGGCATGGACGTTGCCATCTTGTTTGTCACGTGATTACCCCCTCTAAATGACATAGCTGAAAATATTTAACACATTTTAAAAAGGTCGTGCATTGCTAATCCTCAGAACATTGGTTAATAAAAAAACGTATGCAGTGGTTGGCTGGCTGATGTAATCATAACCGTAAGCATATAAGAAAAATTGAGTGCATAATATTTAAGCGAAAAGTTTATTGATTGATACTGTTTTCAAGCATCGGAAAATAACATGTAGTGGCACAAAAAAACAGAAAGCAATAGTTTTCATTAAACCCGTGCGTGTATGAGCTGTTATGTGGTGTGGAAATAAAACAGAGTTTATTATACAAATATTTTCTGCAATTCCTATCGTTATTGATAAATTATACCTATTTTAATAGTATTCAAGTGCAATTTTGTTGCGAAACTTAATAACATTTAGAAAAGCGTTTGATAGTAATGCGATTATAATACATTTCCATTAGTTGAGAATGAAAATAAAATAAAAGCCTCTCTTAGAAAACCTGGCGTAGTACATGGGTGTTATTAATAAGTGTCGTCCAATACCAGCATATCCAGTCTCAACAGGCTAGTCAGGACAAACCTTAACTTCCCTTAAATAAACATTCCAAAATAGCAAGCTTGTAGAGCCGTCGCTGAAATTGTCAGGCTTATCTCGCAAGACACTTACGCTCACGCTCGGTTAACGAGGCGCGCCTCTTAATAAATTTACACTGTGTCCGATATGATAGCCGACGATATGGAACCTCAGTACCTTCAATGAATTGTTATCAAATAAATCAAATAGTGTTAAGTTGGCGATATTTTTACTCGTTTATTACCAAGGCGGGTTTCGTGATATCCAGATAAAAAACGTCAACGTCGCGTGATTTGTTTTTCGTTATAACATAAATACTAAACTCCCGAGACTTGAAGATAATTGTACTAGGCATCTAAACGTCAAAATGTCTGCCGTTGAAACGAAAACCAAGCGATGTCCTTACTGACGCTGACATGTCAACGCCTCGATGATTTTCATGTCAGGAAAGTTGAATACAGTTAACTTGTTGTGCAATGTCACCGGAAAAGCCGATCGCATGGAGCTGGTTATCGCTAACGTTTTAAATCAAAGAAACTATTTATTCTCGTATGAAAGATGATTTGCATTACGCAACGCGCAACCTGCTATATGTCCATCACATAATGCGAGTGGAGAATTTCGCGCAGGATTTGTATTGCTTGCTAAAAAATATTGTCCACAGTTTGTGTGCAGTTTTTATTGTCAAAGAATTGTCATTGAAAAAGAAGAAGACATACTCATTCAATCTTTGCATGGTAGTGTTGTGTTATTGTATACATTCATTTAAAGTTGAACAACAATCTGCTAAATATTAAATTAACGGGTTGTATCCATACAAATCTACATATGCAAAATCACAGAACGATTATTTTGCATTTATTTAAATACCGGTATGTTCATCGCCATGTGTGCTTAGAAGTGACGTTTTCTGACGTTTGTGCACTTCCTAAAATATCGTTAAATTATTTATGCATATGGGCTACACTTAGCGAATTTGTGTTTTATCACATCACGTGTTTTTTATGTTAAAATGTAAAATCAGTTTAATGGAGCTTCATTGGTTCCCTGCTGGATTATTCATATAATGCTCCTTTTTAATTGAATACTATTGCTATACCATCGATATGCAATTCTATGTTTCAAAATTAAACAATACAGAGTCCTGTTTAAATAGCATGAATGTTACCATATAGCAAATGAAGCTAGTAAAGGCTAGACAATAACTCGTATTTGGTAACTCCGTGTACGAAAAAAAAAAATTATGTTTAAAAACAGCTACTTGAACGCGAACTTTAGTCGTTAATTATTCGCATACTTACAATTATTAATGGATTGTCAACTATCAGGTCATTATATATCGTGCAGGACTTTTTACTGTACAAACAACATAATTTTATACCAAGTATATCGACAAATTTAATTTATGCATATTTTCCAAATTCGCTTTGGTAGGCTAACGCTCACTGCATGGATTTATAACCTGATCATTTTTAAACGTGTGCTATATCTGGAAAGAATTTAAGATAATAAACTAAGTTGCAGAAACATACCAGTTGTAGCTTTATTTATGTGGCCATTGCCAAATACTGTCATTTGTTGATTAAGATAATGCCAAATTACTGGTACATTCTCGTTGAAGGAGGGTTGCTTTTACAATTGACCTTTCGACAGCCGATTGATTGACAGGCTTATTAACCAATCAGATTACTGCATAGATTAGGCCCGTTTATATCCGCCATTTTGTCCGTCAAACTCGCCGTTGTTCGTCACATAAGCTTATACGTAATGCTGTGTTTTAAACAAAGAAAATGGTTAAAAGGTGCTGTTATGGCACTTGTTATTCAGACACAATGTATCCAGAACGGTTAAAAGATGGAACTACGTTTTTTTCCGTTCCATTAACCGGGTACTAATCTTAAAAAATGCAAACGTTGGATTCGTCTTTGTAGTCGTCTCAACGAACAGCTTAATCTCAACATATTAAGCTTTCGCCCGAACGCAAAACACCTCGACGTTTGTTCTAAGGTCGTCATAATAAGATACTACGCGAAAATAGAATATGTAAGTTTTGCACCGGACACGCTATAGAAAACGAGTATCACTTTTTACTTGTTTTTCCTCTATATAGAGAAATTAGAAAGGAACATTTAAAACCATATTTTCAAAGGTGGCTAACGTTAAATAAATTTGACATTCTAATGCAGTCGGCTAATAAAAAAAATATTCTAAACTTTGCTAACTAGATTATTCATTCTAATGAAATGCGTAATAATAAAGACAATCAGTTATAATTTTTAATAATATCACATAAAATAGAGCATTTTTATTTATTTCGGTTTAAATCTTCCGAATTAAATGTAGCTAGTTGTATATCGTTAAAAGTTAAGAAACTTTTTTAAAATGCGCATGTAATTATCAATAGTTGCCAATAAATGTCATTTTACACCATATGTGGGCTTTCTACTAATCCGTTATCAAAACAGATGCCGCAAACTGTGAATGACCCTTGACACTTTGATAGCCAGTCTGATTAGCGAGTTTTTTTTTTGTACATGAAAATTCTTTCAACTTCTTATATTTTAAACATTGCAAATAGTTTAAGAGGAAATTAATAATATATTGTGTATGTTACTTTTTTGACGACATTGACTATGTTACACGATTATAACAATGCTCATGGGTCATTTTGACCAAACGCATTATAGATATGTGTTATATCGGATTTCAATATAACGTTCTTTGTCTTCTTATGTAATAAATTTACTTACCTTTGCCACATTTGCAATATTGCCATCGGTTGCACAATTAACGGCTTTTAATTAAAAAACTGAAACATCTATTACTCAATGAAAAGTATTGTGACAAACGACAATGCATACTGTATGTGATAATTTGCGATAATTGGCCGACTTTGACTATAGATTAACGACTTTTAAGTAGACTTATAAAAAAGTTATGACTATTTCATAGATATGATAATTATATTCAGCATAACTATTCAATGATAATAAAAATATTGCATGGTCTTTCTGGTATACCATGAGGCGTTTTTGGTTCACTGATGAGGACTTTTTGGGAAGCCTTTTTGGAAAATGGCCTTTCTGGTACTATATCTTTGAGGGGAGCTAAACACCTATTTGATACATTACATTTAACACATTTTAAATAAAACATGATAGCAATAGAAACATTTCATGTAATTTGGACCGAAATCTTTGTGAATATCTTCCAACGTACCGATTCGCGTAGCCAGTTTTATGACGGACTTCGGCGGAGTGACCTCCCTTGAAATCGGGGGGCGTGGCTTCACTCTCGCTGTCGAAAGGTCAATTCTGAAGCCAAAAAATCTCAATTCTTTAAGAGCTTTTTATTGTATGTTTATGGTATTGAGAGGATTGTTCAATTGGAAGCTACGCCCTATTAAAATATGAAATTGCATTTCTTTAGCAACATATGCGGTCTTGGAACGACTTGGCTTACATATAATGGTTTGCACCATACCTACTGACCATGCAAGTTATCGCTCCTCGAAGATATTGAGATTCCTTGTAAACAGGTTTGCTGCATACACTATATAAAGCATAAATTGAATCAAAAAGATATCTACCAGTTTCGTTGAAACATTGTTTTTCAAACGTTAGTTATTATGGTCAACTTAAATGATTGACAATGTTCGTCATATTGTTATCGTTCGCGAGTGACAATATGTGTCAATTATGTCTTAATATAAATGTCTACAGCAAACAAAACGAACTACACGTATGTCGTTCCCACGTACACCAACGTTATTATGCTCCTCCCGCTTAAAGAAAATGGTATATCGTGTTCTGCTGAATGTCGGTCGGTCGGTCTGTCTGTTAGTCTGAACGGATTGATTAATTGGCTTGATACTTCCCATGTGATTTGGCCTTTGCAAGTATATTGCCCCTATTACATTTAGGTCACTAGGTCAAAGGTCAAGGTAACTGTCACACTAATAGCGAAAAAGTAATCCAATCAATAATTTATCAACGGAGGGACCGATTGGCTTGAAACTTCCCATTTGCATTGGCGTTGGACAGTGGATGGCAGCTATTGAAATTGAAGCCACTGGGTCAAATGTCAAGGTCACTGACGCAATACGTGTGAATATTTTTACGATAAAAAATTTGTCAACGTATTGGCCGATTGGCTTGATACTCCACGTATGAGTTGGCCTTGGATAGTGAATGACACATCTTAAATTTTGGGTCACTAGATCAAAGATCAAGGTGAATGTGACAGTAATCATTAAATTGGTTTCCGTTCGATATGCCATCAAAGGATAGAGTGATGGGCCTCATGCTTTACAAATGCTTTTACCTTGGGCAATGGATAATCCCTATTGATATTTAGGTAAATGATTAACGTTACTGTGACATTGAATCTGAAAATCATTTCCGATTGATAACTCGTGAGCGGATTTACCGATCGGTCTGATTTTTGCAGATACATTGGCCTCGCACAATTTCCATGCGTAACTCGGCAAAGCCTCCACCATGAAGCCAGATACATTGCCATATGTATTTGCCTTGGTCATTATTTCACTTAAGGGTATTGCAACAGAAATGCTATAGCTAAATCTGTCTGGTCAAGGTAAAACATGCCAGTTGTGTTTACAGTCTATTTACCACAATGGATCAGATCATAGAGGCTTACATCAAATTTATGCTCACATTCGCAGGTAACAAAACCATGTTCACATGTTTTAAAACCATTTTCACATGTTTTCTTGGGTGTTTACATATTGTGATTATTCTTGTATATTTTTGTATTATCCCTTTAGTGATAAAGTTAGTCATATGTTTACTTTTAGATGTGGTGCCGCCTGTTTTCAGTGAAATAGCTTGATTAAGGGACTTTTGAATTAGTTAAATTAATGAAATCAAATAAAAAGGCCATTTTTGGGGCAAGGGCTGGGGTCGGGCTCTTGTCTCCGACGCGGAGCTCTTGTTTTATTGGCAATTTGTGTTTTTTTCCTTTAATAAGAGTTGTTTAATACAAATAATTGCTGATTAAAATACTCAAAGATACTCTGGTAAAGATATAAACGCTGCGTTTTCCTGGATAATTAGTTTAAACACAATGAAATTGATCGTTTATCAATTTGTGTATGTTGCTTTTATTTAATTGATGAGTATAATAATAAAAGCATTTAATAGATATTTTAAGACGGTTTTTATATTTCTGATGTGTGCATTCATGTTTTAAAAATTATGAATGTTATACAATGTGTAACAGTTCTTTTTGTAATTTCAAAATGTGTTCACACGATGTCTGCATGATTGTTAAATATATAAGGATTATATTTTAACATGTCTCACACAAATTACGTTATACTACTAATACTTGTACGAATGTAAATGAAAGTTTTTGATGCTTATAACACTTGTATTATACTCCGTAGGCCTTTAAGTTGAAATATACTTATTGTCATCGTCGTGCACGTGCATTTGATTGTGTTTGAGCCGCTCTCTGAGGATGCAAGACTTAAGGCAGTTGTATATAGTATCGTCCCAGATTAGTTTAATCAGCCGATATGATACTCGGGCAAGATATGTTTCGCTTTAATGGAATTTTACTTAACAGGAAGTTTCGACTTACCGGACATCCCGACTTGGCGGAAATTGTAGACCAATTCAAATGTTTTTAAGTTAGCACTATGTGATACGATTACTGACCGTAAAAACGTTGTGAAATTGTGAATCAAAGATATTACAAGTTCTGAAATAGTATTATACTACTAGTATTTCAATAAGTTAGAGTATTCTAAATCATCGAAGCGGTAAGTTTATGATACGCTTCCGCTGTGTGTTGCTTACCGATATTAACAGTAATTTAACAGCAAAACTTGTATATCAATTGATTGTTAACCGTCATGTATACTTAGTCAGTGTGTTACCCTCAATATATGTCATTCTATAGCAAAAGACGACAGTATGTCAAGCAGTTTAAAAACTTTTGTTTAGAAAGAATTGAATTTGTCCGCCACAGTTTGAATTGTAATCATCATAAACATTCTCATGACCGGTCTAACCGTTCGGTGTGTGGGCAAGAGACGACGACACACAAACATTCCGCAAGACAGGCTTGTTGTGGGCTGCTTGGAGTTGCTCATGCGTGGGGAGGGCCGTCCATTTTTTCACATTGTCGATCCAGCTTTTCTTCTGACGGCCTTGACAGCGACATCCCTCTAGAGTGAACTGAAGCACAGTGTTGAACAGAGAGTCGTTCCCGGTGATGTGTCCAAACCAAGATAGCGTTGTTTGATGGTCGCCAGAAGGGTAGCATGTAAAATGATCTTCACTTAAGTGTGCATATAATATTTTAAATCATTTCAATACAGAATTGTGAAATTGACAATTCGAAAGTTTTGGTTATAAAATAAAGTAGGATATAAATATTGCATGTTAGAAAAACGAACACGCTTTTTCAAACTTTAAACATCGTACAGTTCGGTTGCAATTTAAACCCCAGAACCGTTTATTACTATGTTTCAATATTTTGTTCTGAAGCCAAATATTTGATAAATTACTTTTATGAAAAAAGATATTTACAAAGAAACAGCCACATAAAAATCAGAAATAAAGTGACGCTCACATCTAGCACAATGATTAAGAACACTGACAGTTATCGAGAATCAACTTCGAACTACCAAACATCCCGACAAGAGATGCCTGACATATTCAAAACAACAAAACATTAACACCTTAGACTTGCTGTAGAAATGCGTCAGTGCCCCCTTGACATCCTGCTCAATGACCAGCAAAAACCCGTTCAACTGATATGGTATCTAACTAGGTATAACGTTCATTTAAGAAGATTTTCAAAGTATTTTATTTTTTTGGACTTAACGTTAATTGCGCTTTCATTTTATTGGAGTATATTGCTAAAGACATATAACAGTGTAACACTAAATCACAATATATGTGCAAATTACAATCGAAGGACTTGTTTAACAACTTAACGAAGCACAGCTGATTACTACAGGTATTCCTGTTTTATTTGTATAACGAACGTGTGTTAAAATAAAATGCAATGTTCTTGAAAGCTTGTAATTGTATTATAATACAAGAGTACTTACAGACGTAAATATTTACACCTGTATTTCTGAAATACAAAGTAGAAAATATCAACAAACATTAGAAATCAACTAGTTACATAACGGATTAAACAAGTAATGATTGAAGATGACTTACACATGTTATCAATATTTATTCCGATTAAGGTTGTTTATTTCATTCCACTGAATTTAAATAATACTGTTATTTTCTCACATTCCTCCTGATTTAAAGTTAATAAATTTACATATGATTATACAAATGGTTTATTAAACAAAATGAATATCAAAATACTTAAGTAATAATGTTAAAGTCAACATCGTTTCTCGGTCAATTAACAATGGTCTGAATGACAATGAATTTATTTATTAACAAATAATCTGAAAAATATTAATATGAAAGTGGAAATTGATTTGTTTTTGAAATTAAAAAATATAAACAAGAGTATAATATGCTGTGCTCCTGTTTGTCACTAGTTTTACAACGCTGATTGCGTGCTTGGTTTCTTAAATAAGATGATAAACAACGCATACTGTGAGTTTACTCTGAAAAACTATCTGCTAAACTTGATATAATTAATAATAATTACAATAAAATAACACATGCACATGTATGTGTATGTTTTGTTTGAATCAATTCTACAAAGGAAGACGTATAACTACTAAGTTATATTGCATAATTTCAACAATAACCTTTAACATACTTAAAGTAGTAATGACAATAGAGTGTATGTACGAGCTTGAAAATTCTAAACGTCACTGTTAGATTATTGTGTCTTTGTAAAGACGAATATTATGCTTCGGTTTACTAATGCACGGGCCATAATGCCATTTTGATGTAAGAATAAATGACACATTTCGACAGTTGTTTAACTGTTTCGTTTTACCGCCGCTCAATGATTTCATTTCATTTGCATCAACCCTTTTATCAAGAAAAAGTAATCAAACAACATCTGCATTCTTGCTAACTATGCTTTCCTAACACATTCAGATAAATATTTAATGATCATTCGACGCGGCAAGCTAGAACAAAATCAATAAAAGCCATCGTTGTATTATTCAATTATTTACGAGCATGCTCAGTCGGGTGGTGAACGCACTTCTCACTTAACGCTTCAATACAAAAACATCCTTGCTAATTTTTTCGTTAATAGTATGTTGAATTGAATTTTGATTACATTTCAAAATAATCAGGATGCTATTTGAGAGCTGTTTAATAAAAACATTAAACGAGACCTTTGAAGTTAACGTCTTACTCAAGAATTATTTGGATTAAAACACACTTTTATAAAATTAAGGCTAAAACATAAATATAAACAAAATGCTTTATTTTCTGATAACCCATACATTAAACAATTCTGCAATTTCTGTCAGGATCAATCATAATGTGTCTGTTTTAAAGGCTCGGTGTCTGTTTTGGTCGACATTTAAAGTCCACATGTGAGAAGTTCAGAAAGTTGATGACCGTATTCTTTAGAGAATCTGAGAAGAAGATTACAACGTAATTTATGACTCGATTCACGATAATATGAATCATAAAATCAAGTAATAAGCTTCTTGTAGTTCAATAAAAAATGTCAAACGTTTAATAGCAAAATGCACGTGAATATGGTATGCAATTTGAATTCCTTTATTGCATTACTATTTAAATATATACAAAAAGTTTGAATGTAAATCCTGTTTATTTATTGTTTTTGTTTTATTTTTAAGTCTTCAACAAATATGTTTATCTTTTGAAAAAAATAATAACCCTAAGACAATTTTCTTTTGTTAGAGTGTAAACTATTAGCAAATGCTTTACTATATTCATTATAAGAACATAGCCAGCTCTTCAACGTGAATAGCTATATCTGATAAACATTATATCGCAAAGTCATTAATTTCTTTTTCATGACACATATCACATCACTAATATTCGCGTAAGGTTTAAACTAAATAGAATATGCAATATATATTTTTACACACTAAATCCATCTATTATAGTTGGTGATACAAAAATCAAATCTTCGTCGAGCACACTAAAAATATACTAAAATTGATTTCAATTATAATGATTTATATCGGAATCAATGGCGGAGTTTAAAATTAAATAAATATAATTTAATTATGAACTTCGGTTATGAACAAGGTAAAAACACATAACAATATATACATTTCTATTCACTTTCATAGCATATATATACGCAAAAATGAATTTCACTCTAATGTAAAGAAACAACATGACCGCATGGAAAAATGTCATTTGTGTGCATACCTCATGTTAATTGGTAAAATAATAACAACAAAATAGCAACAGTATTTTCGTCATGTGCTTTGAACTTATACACATTGGCTACTTTAGTTTGATGTTAAGTGTCCAAGCAGCATGTTTCGTTTCACTTTAGGAAGAAAACAATGGTGGGCAGTTCTTTTATTTATGTCTTTATCATCATTTCAACTCATATTGTTTTTCCCATACTGCTATGGACTATAAAAAATTAAAGAGAGCGCATATTTAGTATATGTGAATCACAATATAGACATTTGAATCATGATCACATTAAAATACATAATAAATAAAACACTAACACGAAAAGATGACGTTTACTTGTAACATATTTAACATAAATTAAAGTGATAAACAATCAAGAACATCTGTACCACTGTACATTTCTTATGACTACGAATGTATTCATCTTTCACAAAAATCAAAGAACACATATAATACAGCTCACATATGTTTAGAATACAATCCGTTACTCTGTCACAACACTCTTGCCCTCGAAGCACAGATAAATCTACTGACAATTCTTATAATTACATAAAATATAAAGCTATTGTTTAACACAAGACAACATACAATGTCATTTATTGTACTTATGTGACATGTTAAGCCCGTAATCTCCTTCGAAGCCCGAATATTGACGAACACAAACGGTAACTTTTTGGGATATACTTTAATTGATTTATATTATATTTGTTTTACTTGGTTGCTTTTATGTAATAAAAGAATTTTTAAGGACAACCGTACTTTCATCTACGGGCATAAACAACAATGTAAGTGAGATGTTAGGAAGTTCTAAGTACTTAAGACTTTTATAGATAAAGCGTTTGGAAAGATGATTGTATACAACTTCAAGCTTAAAATAAAAGGTAGGATCGCGCAATCAATTGCCTCAAACAGTTGCTTGAAGAATATAAATTCAGCATATACCCTTAGCGCATTCAAACACATTAGCATGTTTCGCTTATGACACATTCATTGGTATGATAAAGACATCTAAGTGAGTTTATCATATCGGATGGATCTTGTAGTACCTTAATAACTGGATATGGCTATGAGAATTGACACAAATACGCGAGACTTTTTATCAGTTTTTTTGCACATACAATTAAACCATTATACATAATTAAATATTAATAAAGTTAAATTATGTATTATTATAATTAGTCATAAACTATATCTTAGCATGTATATGAATATCTTGAGTAATATATTTTTGATATATTAAGAAACTATTGTGTGTGCATTCATTTGAAACAAGATAATTTTACAATAATACCTCCAAATATATCTCATACGTTTGAACTCGCTGCAACAACCTATAAATTAAACACGGTTTTGACCAAACAAAAGTGCAAACTCTATACCAAAGATAGCACTTTTTAAGTAATAGCATACGAACATTACGCTACATTTAAGCAATCCGTTCATATCACAGGCAAATACATGGTTTCTTCTTAGTCAGTTTACGTATGATGACACACGGTCGTTCTACGAGGAAGATAGTTACACTCGTGCGCATGTTCTTGATTGGGGAATGGAGTTTCTTTTCAAAATAGCGCTTGTAAACACATAAAAACTTTAAAAAAATCGATGGTTACATGAAAGTGTTTTTTGACAATGCAGTTTCATTTTTCTTCTTGCAAGGATGTCAGTATGAAACATTTAGTTTTGAATGTACCTTATTATTGTGCATACTATCTTTTTTGCCATGTTAACGGCTTCACGATTGTATTAAAACATTAATATCGAGTTGTTGCTTCTTTAAACTCTTTATTTGACCTTACTTGATAAACACAACGACAGAAAGTAAGCTGTAAGGCCTCCCGAAAGCATCATGATGACCAGTCCATTCCTACTTTTGGGTCATTCTTCCAAACTGTGATTCGAGTCAAGCGTTTGTAAGTTACTGTCCGTAAAACAGAAGGCTAAGCATTTTCAAGAAAACTATAAGTAGGTTAAACGACCGATGATTATTAACGGAAATACTGTTCAAACAAGTAAATGCCAAAAGTTGAAGGTGGCTAGTTCTTTCAGAACCAAGGCCGCACTTACAATTCATATTATACTTGAACATAAATCAAGCATTGGCATGTTAAATTATGTCTGTACTTATCAAATTGTCGACTATGCGTTTGTGTTGCGTGTTTAGGACTAACCAGTGATTCTTTATTATTCAAATAATAAAACTAGATATTGGGGGATTGCGTGATTAAAGTAAGTATACATAGTTGTGCAAAACTCTTGGGAATAACAAAAGCAATGTGTTTAAAGGATGAGGATAGCTTTTCAGGCAATGTTATTGTGTTTGTAGGATATCTTATAACAAGCAATGACATACGAATGTAATAGTGATCTATCTCAAGTTGAATTTTATGGTGATATGGGTAGGGTTAGTAGTTTGAATGATGCATGTCCAATGTTGATGTGGGTAGGATAAGTTGTTGGAATGATATATGTCTTATGTTGACTCGTGTAAATTAACGTATTTAATTATGCATGTCTTCTACGAAGGTTTAATACTTTGCATTATGCGTGTCTAATAGTATCTTGGAAGAAAAAAATTAATGTAATTAATGCATGTGTCATTTTTATCAGTGTAGTTAAAGTAATTTCAAGGATGCGAGTAACACAACATTTCTTTTATTATTTAAATAAATGCTTTTAGTATTTTTTACTAAATGTATAATGCCCGAAATTAAAAGAAGTGAGTAAAAATAGAACACCAGTGCACTTTATTTTGGCGGTGACCGCTCCGAGTTTTGCAAACTCGTTGCGCTCTATGGCGGACAGCGACCTCACACCATAATTTTTTTATACTTTAGTTGGTATTCTAATAGTTTAAATTGGCATTGATGCCTGCTTTCCAGAGTCAGCGCACATTTTGGTCTAATTTGAACAATTAAATTTCAGTTGCATTATATTTGACGTTAGCCGTTTGTGATAGTTTTATATTTAAAATTAGCCTCAGTTGGGCATATAATTTTCAAGTTAGCATTTGTGGCATAAACTGAAATTCAGTTGCCGTAAAATTGAAGTTAGCCTTTTGTGACAGTTTTAAATTTGAAGTTAGTCTCAGTTGGGCAAAAATTTGAAGTTAGCCCCAGTTGGGCATATAATTTTAAAGTTAGCCTTTGTGGCTTTAACTGTTTGCTGGAAGGTTATCCTAAAAGGCACGATTTGCTCGGCGACCTGTTGATCGAAGTTGTGATCAACACGATGAGTGCGGGAACCATGGCAACAAGTCCAAACAGGGGGACAAGACAGTATAGTCAAAATTAAATGTTAAATATTCAGTTAGTAAATGGTTTTGCAATGGTATAATGTTTTATGTGTTTTTTAGGTCGATTTGATGTCGAACAACGAAACTGCTTTGGTGAAATCCGGTTATACAAAATAGTAAAATTTAGCTTAGAAATAAGCATGCAAGATTTCTTGTTTGGTCTTACAGGATTTCACCGGGTAGTCGTTGTCCGGCAATCGGTTGTCCTCCAATCTCTCAATAACGTAACAATAAAAATAAACTATAATATTTTAGAAAACATGCACTAATCGTCGCGACGTGTTTTTTATCAGAGAATGTAGGAGAATGTAATCGCTAACAAATTTACTAAGAAAAATGTATGCATGTGACATTGTTCATGGAATTGAAGTTAGCCCCAGTTGGGCAAAAATTTGGAGTTAGCCTCAGTTGGGCATATAATTTTAAAGTTAGCCTTTGTGGATGTAACTGTTTGCTGGAAGGTTGTCCTTAAAGGCACGATTTGCTCGGCGACCTGTTGATCAAAGTTGTGATCAACACGATGAGTGCGTGAACCATAGCAACAAGTCCAAACAGGGGAACAAGACAGTATAGTCAAAATTAAATGTTAAATATTCATTTAATAAATGTTTTTGCAATGGTATAATGTTTTATGTGCTTTTTAGGTCGATTGGGTGTCGAACAACGAAACTGCCTTGGTGAAATCCGGTTATACAAAATAGTAAAATTCAGCTTAGAAATAAGCATGCAAGATTTCTTGTTTGATCTTACAGGATTTCACCGGGTAGTCGTTGTCCGGCAATCGGTTGTCCTCCAATCTCCCAATAATAGCGGCTATCGTTAATCGATAACCGATCGTGATTGGAGGTCGTCTGTCCTGTTCTGTTTTGCTCTGTAAAAATTAGGGATATTTTGACCGGAGTTAGTATAATACCGCCTTATGTAAAATAGTAGGGATAATTTGATCTGGATGATGTTGGGTTTACACCACCTGGCTTCTTCCTCTTTTCGGATCAGGCGAAAATTGAAAGGTTCGTAAAAATAAATCTTTAACAATTTTGGCAAAAATAATTTAAGCCCACCCACCACTAACCCAAAATTTAAGTTTTATCATGTTTTATTACAAGTGTTGCTTGTTGCTCGCGTGAGTTTTATGTTTCAGTTTCCATGATTATATGCTCATGGCGTCGGAACGTCGTGGTTCCCACATACACGTTAACACCGACGTCATGATTCCCACATACAATTTTGAGTGCGGCGGGTAGCGACCTCACAACATAACTTTTTTATACTTAAGTTGGTATTCTAATAGTTTAAATTGGCATTGATGCCTGCTCCCCAGGGTCAGCGCTAATTTTGGTCTAATTTGAACAATTAAATTTCAGTTGCCGTATATTTGAAGTTAGCCGTTTGTTATAGTTTTATATTTGAAGTTAGCCTCAGTTGGGCATATAATTTTTAAGTTAACATTTGTGGCATTAACTGAAATTCAGTTGCCGTAAATTTGAAGTTAGCCTTTTGTGAGAGTTTTTAATTTGAAGTTAGCCTCAGTTGGGCAAAAACTTGAAGTTAGCCTCAGTTGGGCATATAAGTTTTAAGTTAGCCTTTGTGGCTTTAACTGTTTTCTAGAAGGTTGTCCTAAAAGGCACAATTTGCTCGGCGACTTGTTGAATCGAAGTTGTGATCAGCACGATGAGAACGGGAACCATGGCCATAAGTCCAAACAGGGGAACAAGACAGTATAGTCAAAATTAAATGTTAAATATTCTGTGAATAAATGTGTTTGCAATTGTATAATGTTTTATGTGCTTTTTAGGTCGATTTGATGTCGAACAACGAAACTGCTTTGGTGAAATCCGGTTATACAAAATAGTAAAATTTAGCTTAGAAATAAACATGCAAGATTTCTTGTTTGGTCTTACAGGATTTCACCGGGTAGTCGTTGTCCGGCAATCGGTTGTCCTCCAATCTCCCAATAACGTAACAATAAAAAATAACTATAACATTTAAGAAAACATGCACTAATCGTCGCGACGCGTTAATTATCAGAGAATGTAGAAGAATGTAATAGCTCACAAATTTACTAACAAAAATGTATGCATGTGACATTGTTCATGGAATTATTTAAGACATTAAAATTTAAATAAGAGGTCAAGTTTTGTACTTGAAGTGATTCTAGTTACATAGTGTTATATGTAACGCAGCTAAAATTACATTAATATAAAGATAAATGATGTGCACATAATCTTTAAATTCCTTGTAGATTATCAGTATTATTGTCAATCAAAGAATTTAGCTATGTGTTGTATATAAATGCACAAACACGAAATGATTAAACTTTGTAACAGTTGACTGTTATTAACAAAATATTAATCGTTTTAAGTTTTTGATATGATGCTTTCTTATTTATCAATCCACATCGATGCCACTTGTTCGAAACAACTTGTTTGCACGTGTAATAGTAATAATGTTTCATTCACTTTTTGTTTAATATGGTCACTATGTTATTTAACAACAAAACAAAAACAGAACGTCATCATTCTTACTATACTTAATTTAATATTTCTGTGTGAAATTTTATTGCGTTCAGATCACAAGGCCAGGGTAAATTTTAAATATGCCTTCTTATAATTATTCCTATTAATTAGGTCACGGTCGCTGAAAGATGAGTCATATAAACAATACAATACTTATAAATAAACGAATGTGAGGTTAGATTGATTGAAATTCTATTAATAATAGTTGACCTAGCTGATGTTTCATCAATGCATTTACACATTACAACAGCTGACGCTGTTCATAATCCTCAACTTGTAAATACATCATTATGGTTTAAATCGACAAATCAGGTGATAGGTGTCAAAGTTGATGTATTATTGAAAGTCCGGATACAGATGCTCTTTCACCGAATGTATTTTCGTGAAACTTGTGATAATATATTTCGTGTGTTTAAAAACAAAACGCAGCTTTTACGACAAAGTAACGTTAAACTTTATAATATTAAATATGTGTGATAAACATATCTTAATTAATACGCTCCATTCTTCTAGTTTACTTTTGTCCTGAAACCACATCAACCTGCATGTAACTATTTAAGTATTTTCTTCGTTAAATTTCATGAATGTGGACCTGAATCTCTCGTGAATTTCCTTCGATTATAACTTCAGATAATTAACTATTGGACTGATCTTATCATTTGTTCATTATTTTTTATTAGTTTTAGGTCAATATCAAATGACATGTATATGACAATTTATTGTTAGACTAACCATTGCAAACAAAAGGCAAGCACCTAATTAGACAAATGTACAAATGTGCAGGGCAAAATAAATTGATTATTTGATTATATATTTGATCATATAGTGAATGGCTATAGAAAGGAACACAAAGATGAGGTTTTATGGAAATTGAAAGAAGTCACACGTTCATTTTAAAAGTAATACGTGTTCCATAATTTGAACGATTTAAGCCTAGTGACGCCAATTATTGACATTAACCACATTGCATTTAACTTCCAAAGGCTGTAAAACCAGCCATAATTAAATGTTTAAAGCCGTTGTTTATGTTTAAATGCAATTGATTGATCATGACTTTATTTTGTAATTAAGTTGTTCCTGTTATGTAACGTATGCTAACCATAAATATCAACATAAGCTGCCTCAAACGGAATTAATTTAACATAATCATAACAACAACTTGGTATATACTTCTAAACACGGCCATCGGACACATGTTATCAGAAATGATATTGTTAGTTCAAAGAAAAACCAAATTATTTGTAAACTAAAGTTCATTAACAAACAATCAATCCTTTAAATGAATGTAAAAACCTTTCTGCATTTACATGGGCGCCTGTTTTAAACAACGTAACGACCGGGGTGTCTATCTGTTTGATAAAATGGGAAAAAAAGCTTTCATGTCCATAGGTTAAATACGTACAATTCTATACCATTTTTTTAGAGACACAGTAACAAATCAAACGTGAATATACCATTAGAGTAATACAAATATATTTCGGTAGGAATAATATTTAGCGTTGCATATACAAGAACAATGACACAGTACTGTTGAGCTTAACACTTATCCCCATGGTATGGTTATGGTGTTATACCTTTAACAATTTATTTCATCACACTGTCTCCTATATATAAACGTTGAATCAAAGATAAATCTTACGCCGTGTTCAGCAACCATTACAATAAAAGAAATGCAATTAGAGGGATTTTCTGCTCATGCTTTTTAATGTATCTGACGGTTCTTTATCTTAATTGTCTTTATTTCAACAGCTTACATTGTTTATGACCCGCAACATCATCACCGAATAGATCTGCATACGCCATTTGCAGGTAACAAGATTGATACAGTCGATTACGTTCAGCTCTGCAGACAGACTGGTTAACGAAAAACTTATTCACTATTCAACATTGCCTATAAAAATTTTTAACATTTTTGTTTCGATGTACATATTAAGCATCGTGGGTATATCAACATAGAAGCTTCAATGTGTAGCTATCATTTTCCATTGTTAAATAAATATTAAGAAAAATGTACAGATGTTGATAAAGAGTATTGCGTGTAGGTGTTTTATTTAAACGATGAATTACATGATTTTCAGGATCTCGTACTACACAAAGAGCATTGTATTTTGATAACGTATTTATACTTACGTCAGGTGGGTCAGATCTCACACAAACGTTTTTTTTATAAATAAATCTACATCTAAGATTTGAGCGGACTTAAGTTGTGTGTCACTTACTTGAAATAATGTGCAAACATTAATCAAATGCCGATTAAAGAAGTAGAAAAACGTTTTGCTTACCTGGTTATATTCTGTGTTCTTTATAGTGATTCAGTAGGTAACGACAATATGCTCTACTTAAATGCTACTCTCAAATCGGAATATTACTGATTGCATTGAACAGTAAGATAACTTAACATACCATTCAATTAAAAGAGTATCTTCATCTCAACTCACAAGAGTTAACAGTACAAAAATATTCATGTACTTCCTCAACAAATTAAGTATACAATCTGCACCTTACATGTTTCGATTGTATTCAATAGTTAATTGGCATTGTGATATACTAATAATATACTTATAACGTGCACTGCATTATAAAACTATATGAACTAAACGTATATATATATATATATATATATATATATATATATATATATATATATATATATATATATATATGCAATGAATGGTATTTTCAAGAGTCGCTGCCCTTTATAACAAGTAGAATACTTATTAGCACCCATTTCAAATAAGCGCACATGCCAGCCATTAGTACTTAGAAAAATGCATCACTATGTTACAACACCATTAACTACACATTAAACAGCCACCTGCATAAACATTGTTTGAAGCTGCATACATAATTGAAGGTTTACTGTCTACAATCATACTAAAGACGAATAAACCGCATAAATCATAGCACATTTATACAGCAAAATTCTTTCTGCACTAGCAGGAGATAAATTATTTAGTTATGAATTTAAAACGTAAACAACATGCCTTATCACACGAGCATAGAAAACAGAGATTCTCAGGAACGAGTAATAATTGAAATTATTACAATGTATATGGCTTAACATATTTACATTAAACGCTATAACTATACATTAATTTAAATGACAAGTTGTGATTAATGTTTAATCAACCAAAATAACATGGTTTAGTATCTTTGAATGCTGACCTTAAACACATATGCATTGCTATATTTTCAAAAGTATGTAAGTGCGTTTCGGATTGCAAATGTTATGTATATAATTTAATAGTTTCATTAACATGTAAAAACTTAATTATGCCGTATATTAACCTTATTGATCTATTGCATTATAATTGTATGCGTTTGTTTCTTCTGTTTATATAGATCAACATATTGGCGTTTTATACTAAAAAAGAAGAAATACCGATACGCAAATCAATACTTAACTTGAACAAAAATATCATATATTTATAAATAATGCATTAAAATTCAGATATTTTCTATTGATGATTGGGTATATGAACACATGTCAAGACAACGCATTCCCTCTACATTGTATATTGTGTATCTTAAAATATAAACAAATCATTGAGAAATAGTTGCAGTAGTATAACAAATAAGTTTATTGCGATATATTATACTTTATCTCTGAGTATGGGTTGACAACAAAGTTAAGAAATGTATTGTCTCAAGTAGTTGGTGTATATTTCTCACAATATTGCAATTAATACTAAATCAGACATTCCTAAACACGAATATACATGTATTGAATCTCCGTCCTCCCTTCCTAGGGTAAGCGCCAATGATTTTCAATGTGTGGGGAAACAATTAATCCGTAGTCTAGTGATAACAAAATAATACACTTTAAAAGTTAACGCTTTGAAGACAAATAAATAAGATGTGTTTGGAAGTATTTGTGTAAAAAATGACATAAGCAATTTATCAAACGAATACATTATATAAAATGTGAAGAATAATTTCGATATCCTTCATCATTATCACGTTTGAAATTGATTTAATTTTACTTCTTTCAGGCTTCAATAAAATATATAAAACACGAATGTAAAGAAAACAACGATAATGTGACGATAATGTGACCAATCCAAAAAAAGATTACAAACTTGAACAGCTGAATAATGAAGGACATTCAGGGAATAGATGTACGGAGACCATGATATACGATCCGGATGCATCATTAATATCGGCATGAGAGGTGGGAAACACAACAATTTACGAGTAAAAAAAACAATCGCAACTTTGTTAAAACAAATACAGGAACACAATTAACCATACAACAATGCTACGATTGCATCATAAAATTGATTGATACAAATTGTACAGATACATACATATTTGCCTGTATTCAATCTTAGGAATAATATGGCTGACATGTGAATATCATAAACAATTCATTCGAATTTTCACAGACAAAAACGAACATGTTTACGTGGATAACCAGATGGTAAGTGAATTCTTTAAGTTCATACAGTTCATGGACATTTCAATTTTAAATAAGAACTGTCTTACAAAATTGTTTCGGTGCCATTAAACTAAATTGAACATGGTTGTATCCATTAGAAAATGAAAACACCACCAAACCGCATTCGCATTGTTCCCATTGATCTACACAAATAAGGATCAACCAATACTAACTTATAACAATAAGTATACAATTTAATTTATGCAAATCAATATTTGTATTAAATATATCAATGTACAAGATGGCAATACAACATTAACATAAACATATACTTTTAGCCTTTCTTTAAAATAATATCAATGAGAGCAGGAGAAGGCATCGTTGGTTCAACCGCATGAGAATGTGTGTCCAAGCAAATATAATAATGAACCATGTGCAGTGGTTGCAGTTATAAAACGGATATTTACGAACTACTCGGTCAGGTAACACATGGTTCTGAATCTGCGGAAAAGCTAAGACTGTTTGCCCATTGATAGTTTCCAGCTAAATGAAAACAAAGTTCACGTAGTCCAATTTTAAACAGCAATCAGCCCCTTATTTCACCGAGTCAGTCTCAAAACAAAGAAGAAACCCATCTTAATTTCAGCATTTTTCTATCAAGAACTGCTTGAATCTCACAGCGCAAACGCAACTTTCTTATGAAGTTCCTGAATCTAGCAGCAATCGCGTTTCCCGCCAACGTCGATCTAACAAATGCATAACATTGTTATTTCGATGGAAACGTGAACATCTCACACTTCAAACGGAACTGCACATATGGCACAGTTTAAACAGTTGAAAAATAAAACAATCATTATTCTTTAAAGTTATGAGTCTGCAAACACATAGACTTAAGGTACACTAAATGTATACGTACAAAAAATTGTTCAATCGTAAATTTGTTTTCTCTTTCCATCATCTGCGTCTTTTCATGGTTTGACACGATACTATTTTGAACGTTTAGTGTTAAATAAAAAAGGATTCGATTGTTAATAGAAAACAGATCTGTGTGATATTTTAACCTATTTTTGAATTATGATAAAATTACTATTATTAGAGGAATTCTCGTCAGCCAGTCTTTTATAAAAGTTATTTTTTAATTAAGTACCTCATGAGGCAAGTGCACTTTCGATCACGGGACTGTAATGTTGCTAAATCTTTAAAAAGATATTTTTGTTTGTGTAAATTCGTTTCCCATTAAAAGCAATGTCGATGTTTTGGCATTGTTAATATTTGTTACAATATTTATCACCATGTGCACTTTCTATAACGGGACTGTAATTGCCCGTTTGAAGCATGTTCGATGTTTTGGGCATTGCGAATATTAGTTCCTTTATCTCATCAGTTTTTTTACTCAATAATTTGGATATCTGAATAGGTTTAATTACTCATTTAATGGGAAACTTGGTCCATATATCTCTTTAATATCGCGTTTTTCAATCTCGTCAATGTACGGATGACGATAGTTGGTTTGGTTCGCAAAAGCAGTGATATGTTTATACTTATAATGTTTAAGCTGAACTAAATAAAGGACAACAGCGTTTTGAATTTGATTCACAGTGTCTTAGCAATGAGTTATATTAATTCAGAGTTGGGCATGATCTCAATTTTATCACAAACACAGCTACTTTTTATAGCCATTCTTGCAGTTACCATTTAAAACAGAACATACAGGTAACATTTATTTTTAATACCATTATTGTTTATTGTGCTTATGATATTCATAAATAATCGTAGAACTAACGATATTTCATCGATTGTTTATGATTTGATCTGAAAGTATGTACAGTTTAAAAGCAGAACATATCATATGTTTCGATGAACAAATGCACAAAAAACGAAAACTTTGAACAATGTATTTCTTGACGATACATACAACAAATATGATATAGCTAGTATACATGTTTGTATGAAAGCAGGTATAAGTAAGATCTCTAGTTAAAAAGCGTGAAAAAAATGAAATTAGAAAGTATATATATACACGTACGGATGGACGTATGGGTACGTATAAAGCAAAACAGAACCCTAACAATTGTCGTGAAACGTCTGAAAATTACCGATCGAAACAAATTAAATTTGATCGGTTAATGCGAAAAGGTGATCGTGTCGTATAATCAGCTGCTAAGCGATACACTACCATTTGAGGATGACTTTGTATAGTTTACTGAAGTGAACGTTTTATTTGTGATTTAAAAAAAACCCAGCTTAATGTACCGAAATAGCGAAACGTTCAACTACAAGGTTTTCGCAAATTCCATTCACACAGTTACAAATAAGGGCATGGGACAAAATGAACGTTTTCAAACTAAATGCTGCATTCATACTGTAATATAAATAATTATAGGCGCGACTTTTTCAAGATATTCCATCAAGTACGTATTGGCAAGCTGCATTCACCAATAATCATTAGTTGATTATTAGTTGATACAATTACCCTTTCGATAGCAATAATATAATACCGCTACTACAACATACATAAAGTATACCTTATACCTTACATACCTTAAAGACGTTTGCTGTGTCGGTTATTTTAAATAAAACTGATAAATTCATAAGAGCAATATGAGAACCTACGAACAAAATTACACTGGTTATATTATGTCACGTGTTCGATATCATGACAGAGCGCAAAATAAGTAGACACATAACACGCATCAAAGACACTAAATCAAATTTTGCACCACAGCCTTGGACTGATAAATACATGTAATTGGCAGTTTAAATCCATTTTTAATGAGTCCCAAATCGTCATTGCGTTCCAGTAAATGCAAGTGTGTTACATGACTCAACCTAATTGAATGAGTTCTATATTTTAATAATTATGTTCATATTCACTTAACTTAAATTTAAGTAATTGAAAAGAATTATTAACGCAGAATCGAGAAAGCATGTGTCAACAACAAGACTAACGACACAACATTGGAATTGCGCCGCCGTAAAGCCTTATTTTAAAATTGCAACAAGTCCCAGTCGGAAAATAAAAGCGGAATGTGGTATTCTGCACATATTTGTCACACGCAATTATTCTAATTAATTACTAGATGATTTTGCAGAAAGTATATTGATCGTAAATGAGTGTGCGTTAAAGAATTGTTTTCAAATAATCCGGTAAATAACATAGTATGTATTTATTATTCACGCTTAAACTTCAATCTCAATCTAAGAAACACATTATTGCGTATGCTCAAGTAGGATTTTCCCATAGGCGTTTATTTTCAGTTGACCTTTCATTTAAGACGCATGTGTCCATTGTTCAACTAATCTAATATTTCGGTTTGGCGTTTGGCGTGTACTTGTACCATGTTCATCAAAATGTATACCAAATATGCAAGAAACTGTTTATTAAGTTATTCAAATATTGCCCGACCGTGACCTCTTATGCGATATCATCAGTTGGAGTGTATACAGATAATAGACGAATACTGTTAAACATGTGCTTTCAGTTTCGCTGTTATTTGTCTTATTGTAACGGTAGTATTATTTACTAATTTGATTATAATAGTGTTTAAAATGTGCGTTTGTTAGTTTCCTTTTGTCAAACGTCGTTTGTATATCAAAAAAGACCTGATAACATTTCAGATAAAGTGTTCGTATTTTTAAGCATATATTCAAACGAAGGACTACTTCAATTACGCACAGAGTATTACATAAGTAACGGTCTATTGTTATCCATGTTTATCAAAAGCAAACTACGGCAAAAAAAGGCTTAAGCTATATTGACACGTAAATATTTCAGTAAAGGAATACTTAACGCTTTAAAACTATCCGAATTTCATGTATTGTTGCCATCCAGCAGTAATTCGTTTAAAGGAAGTGAAATTTTACAGAAATTAACTTAATAATTAACATTTTCAGTACAGTATTACTACGAATTAGTTTCCGTTATAACGCAAGAAAATATTAAGGCATAACTAAATAAATACTTCAACAGAATAAAAGTTGAAGTGGCGACCATGCAACCATTGGGTGCAAAAATTACATTGTAGTTTATTTATCATACCATTTGCATATTGTTCTGTCTTCATTTTCATAAGAAATGGCTGATGATCAGATTGTGGTTCAAAAAATAATGTCACTTTACTGAGCGTGAATTCTGTATCCCCACCGACACTATTAGAATTCGCTGTTAGTTTGTGTAAGTACATGTATGATGGTGGGATAAGATTCCTCATAAAAAAACTTCAATAGTTTGTCAAAACTTAACCCAAACAATTAATGGTCTCACTTTACATAGCCATTACATAACATTAATATGTCCGTCTTTTGTCGATTTGTAAAATAAGTCAATCATAACTTTACATAGCCATTACATAACATTAAAATGTCCGTCTTTTGTCGATTTGTAAAATAAGTCAATCATATATTAAATTCGTTAATGTTAATACTATCATCTGGGACACAGCCCTTGTCACCGCTTTCCTATTAAAAGCTTGAAACGCAAACTTGACGTCACGTTAATAAAGATTGAATGATTAATGCCCTCTGGAGGCCCGGTCGGGCTATAGCTGTCGATCTGGTTTTCTACATCTGGTATTCACAGCCAATTCTTTCAATTGCTTACATTAATTATGTATCATGATCGATTGATCGGGCCGTGTGCTTATTGATAATAAATGAACGCTATCTAACGAAAACCTTTCCCGCCTTGTTCAGCATCGATAACAAATGAAATGCAGTTAGAGTGATTTATATTCCTCGCATGCAATTTGATGTATCTGATGATTCATCAATTCATTTGGACATTTCAACAGCTGACACATTTCATTACCCGTAACATCACCATCGAATAGATCTGCATATCCCATCTCCAGGTGGCTAGATTGAGTACTTCCTGTATATAATTCTTCGAATTTTAACCAATGTATGTATGTTTATCTAATAAATTGTTCATATAAACTTACTTAGTATAAAGTGTTTATAAGTCTTGTATCGCTATGGTTATTGTTTCCATTCTCCCATTTTTGTAAAATTTTCCCATGACATTTATTTTATATATCATCTGTTTGTGCTAATCGAGCAAACGTCACGCATTGCCTTTGTCGTGAAACTGTACACTAGTTATTTTCTGTTTTTTCCCATATCCAAATCCATGTCGTCCTTCTTCAATTTTAATTGCATGCGTTGTAGACCATCAATAATACGCTGAAGGTCGTCCTCGTTCGCGGCTATTGCGATGTCATCATCGTACATTAGGAAGGGCAATATGATGTCGACGACGCTTAATCAAAGGTACATATATATTTGATTTCATTTTCGAGATCGATCGATAATGAAGCGAAGAGTGTCGAAGACTGACCAAAGAATTGCTCCACTCAAATGGATGCAGTCGAATAATTTGTAAGTGTTCCTTTGATTTGGACACACACACAATAAAACT
This sequence comes from Dreissena polymorpha, assembly GCF_020536995.1. Lineage (NCBI taxonomy): Eukaryota > Metazoa > Mollusca > Bivalvia > Myida > Dreissenidae > Dreissena > Dreissena polymorpha. The sequence goes on along the minus strand of NC_068358.1, from coordinate 114,430,863 downwards.
GGCATATATGTTCTTCATTAAGTTACACTATGTTCACCAAAACGTTTAGTTACTTGAGTTGCATATCTCGATAAAAAATAATTGAAACAACGTTTCACGTCGACTTTTGTCACTAAACCGTTTCGTTGTCCTGTTTGATACATTGGGCGTAGAAACATGATTTTAACCATTATCTTTTTTTTTCGAAACCCATTATGTTCGTCAACCAACATGTGTTTTTAAGTACAAAGAAAGTTTTGTATCTTACAAAGTGCTGTAAAGTTAAAGCACGACATCATACTTTTAATTTGATAGTTCAATATTTTTGCTCGTTTTTCCAAAAGGGATTATTCTGTAAATGGCGCATGATAGCTCTTCTTCTTATGGAATATATACTACATTGATCGAGTATAAATAAAAGTGACTAATTCTGTCAAAATATATGGGCTTTTTATAAGTAATTAGATAAAGTGTTACAATGATGGACTATGAAATCAGTCGGTTGGTTGGATCATGGGAATTATCAATCTACTAATTGCGTCATAATTTAATTGTATCACAGTCAATAAGCACAACTTGCGTTATACGTTTAAATCTAAATGAAATCTAAATAAATATTACACATATTACAAACTACGATATTCATCGTGGTTAAATATAACAATACCGTAAATGTTATTAAAGTATGTATAACATTTTAAAGCGATTTCAAGGGAAAACAAAGTCATTTATAATTTATTTTTGAAAATCCCTTTTTTATAAAAGTATTTTCATATAACATATTATATTGTGAACTTATGAACACGTTTCGTTCTTGAGCTCATTGTGCATCTGTTGAATGTTTTATCGTACAATTATCATCTAATTGCTCTATAAAAGGAACCATTATAAGAATATATTTTGGCCAAATGTTATACATTTAGAACATCTACATTTGATTCTTACTGGTAATCCACGCCTGGTTTAAATGAATATAACAATAATGAATTTTATTGTTACATACCCATGTGCCTATAGGTAGTCAATAAATAATATTTATCATGATGGTTGTTTACCGTTCTCTATGTTTTACTGACGAATCGATTTAAGCGGTATTTAGTTGCTTTCAAATAATGTTATACTATTTGACAAAATTTCTGTTTGTAGACAAAAACTAAATATAATCGATTGATAATTGTCTTCTAATACATAGTACTTAAATGGTTCAACAACAAATATTTTTCTATGGTCTTTGCATAAGATCTTTATTCATTGATGATGCCTTTCTAAATGGTTACTTTTGTTGCTGCTGTTGTTCTGTCTTTATTTTGTGTTGCTATTTTTCTTTTTTTTTCTTACAATTACAAAATATTGCTTATAAATAACTGATTTTGATGTATCTTTACTAACCTTTATTAACCATAATTATTACTTTTATGCACATTATCGTCGTTGTCTTTGATTCCTTTTTGTTTTTGTAACCACACAGTCTTGTAGTATTTTCAGCAGATTATTATTAATTTGGGACGTCTAGCTTTTCCCTTTTATTCCGTAAATATAACCTTCACATTCGTTATCTGTAAAATGATATCCTTCTATAATCGCTTGTAGCTGCTGACTAGCTGATTAAACTCCAAAGAAACCCCCCTAGCCCATATATTTTCAATAGTTTTTCTCGGACGGGTGACCCAATGTTTCATGAAACAGTGCAATTACATATCTTATATATGCTTACCTGTTTGCAAGATACATGAATGTTCATTTTATTATGTGACATGTGAAATATGGAATGAGTGATGTATTGGACGTCATCATTGATGACGTTCATTCGAACGAATGATAAAGGGGGCTAAGTTTCGTTAAGTTGAGGCATATAGCCGCGATTTGAGCGCCTTGAAAACTGGCCGAACACGTTTGCTGAAATTTGACATGTATATGGACAAGAATGCGATCTACCTGTTGGCATAGGCGTTATACCTGGCAAAAATCAAGTTTTCGAGTATTTTGTGTTTAAATACTTTTATGGGAAAGGGCACGCGCACAGATAAACATTGTGACGTCACTTCACAAACAGCGTTAGACATCCGCCATCTTGTAACGCGACAAAGAAACTCAGTGTTATTAATTCAATAAACACAGAAAATATGATTGTGTTTAATTATCATTATTGACATTAATACAAATGTCTATATTTTGTGCAGCGGATGTTTATTCAGACGGATACGACAGAATTACGTAAGTATCATTGTGTACTTTACAGTAGATTTTACTACGGAAGAAATTTATTATATCTTTTATACTCAGTCACTGACAAAATGAGCTTGACACATAAACAACAACCGGATCGGATTTACATCCACATAATATTGTGCGAATCCGATGCAATTCAAATTACTAATGTTTGATAACGTTTGATGAATTCGTTATATCAATATGCATTAACTTTCAAGGGGAATAATTATAATTGAAATGTGCGATTCAATGACAGTGTTATATTGGGATAATTAGTCGTTTAGCCGTAACAGATAAGTATTTAGTTTGTTGTGTTTCATTTTCAACATAGTTTTACCGTTTTTTCCTAAAAGTAAAACAGTTCAGTCGTCATTATATCTTGAATTTTAAATATTTAAATACATGTCGGATATTTCATATTTTCGGACGTTGCTACGTAAGCTAGTTGTCAACATAATTATTAAGATACATATTTACCTTTTACCATACAGTTGTGCAGCTGTTGTCTACTTAATGACGCGCTGTTTAATGTCTATAATGTTGTTCTGCCCGTGATGATAATAAGTCTTTAAATCAACAAACCCCAGCAATGTCAATGGTCTGTCAACATTAGAAAAATATTAGCTAAAGAAACTTAAGCGTACAATTTATATGGTATTGACATACCTGTACTCTGAAGCCAACTCTGTATCGAAAGTCAACCAGAGTCGTAACATATTTATGTCACGCTATAAATCAAAGAATACTCATTTTCTTGGATACATTTCTACATATATTGGTGAATGAATATAAATTACTGCATCAAGGAATATTTTAAGGTTTAAATGTTTCAAATGCATTTAACAATAGATGAAAATAACTCTCATCAGTCTGAAATTCACAATTTTGAAGCCATTGTCGCTTTGTCCAAGACTAGTTTTCATTTGGATACTGTTGGATCATCCTTGACATCTTTTGCTGATATTGTAAACATTACCTTTGTTTTCTGAAATCTATTATTTGTGATTAACAACATACGTCTGGTGGATTATAAAACTGATTTCAGTGTGAATCAGGTAGTTTTAAATATTTACTTTGAGTTTGTATTTACACTACAATTTGTTAACAACACAAGCCAGAATATTCTAAAATACCGGGAAATGTCATTCTGAATTTGAAAACACTTGAGCACATGGTATACAAATATACAAATACAAATTTTATTTTAAGTCAGTTTGTACATAACAAGTATAACATTAACATCTACATTTTCACAACAATAACACGTATACTGAAAGCGCTTGGACAAAGCGGAAAGAATCCGGGTATTTCGGACCAGGGTATTTCCGGGACAGATTTACTCAATATGCAAAGGAAAAATATGATATGCCTAATCGACAATTTCAATTGGGTTTCGGAACGCATGGTTTTATTTTTCTATGCGTAATCGGCAATTTTACATTGGGTATTTACACAAATGCGCACCTAATTTGTAGCTCTGTTACAGTAATCTGTGAAACAACGTCATTAATAAAACAAAAAAATATGTTTGACCACAACGGTGGCTAATAATGTTTAGGAAAAATTACAAACAATATAGATTTATCTATAACATAACATGTTAGAATTTTATCATGCATTTATAATCACTCATAATGAGATTTCAATATACAGTTACATGCATAGACAGTTTTTTTAAGCCAGTGCCTTTTCAATTCAGAAAATAAGCAAGATAAACCATAAAATTGGGAAAAATAGATAGTAAACCATAAAATGGAGAAAAATGAGGCATTATTAATATGATTATAAATAACAGAATCACAATAATATTGTTTTTAAGTGCATGATTTAGTGCATTTTTAAATTTATATTATAAAATGCTGCTTGAATTTCTTTTTACCTTTCATATGTAAAAAAAAAAATATTATCTGCTAGTGCAAAATATGACTGGTCATTTCGTAGCAAAAATGAAGAAAATAAGTGCATTAAATAAATGAATTAATATTTTTGTATCTGGAATAGTTGTATTTTAAATCGATCCTCCACCCTATTATGGCCGAATAAGGGCTAAATTGCTTTCCAACTTGAAATGAAAAGGCATATTGGTTGATCGTGTAGCGTTTATGTGCAAAATTTAAGGGCCAATTGATAAAGCTTGTTGATGCCAAAACAGGTAATAATAATAATTTATTATCAGGTACATGTACACAAGCAAATAAGTATATTTAACCTTTTCAGTGCGGTAACCGAATTTTAAAGGCCTTTGAAAACAGTTTGGATCCAGATGAGACGCCACACAACGTGGCGTCTCATCAGGATCCAAACTGTTTGCTATTCTGATAGTATTCTTTGATAAAAAATCGAAGAAAATGCTAATTTTAGAAATTCAGCAGACGACATTTTAGCAGACGACAAATTTCCCAGCATGCAAAGGGTTAAGATGCTTAAGGTGTGGAAGACTCATAATCAGGTTTGGTGTCCCTCAAACCCTAAGCGTCTTGTTATTTCTTATGCAGTTTGTATAGATAGTGCCACATCCTGACACGTAAAGCTTGTGCTTTGTTGGCAGCGTTAGTTGGCTGTTAACAGGTTCATTGTTGTTATCTCCACCATCAGTCTGTCCGTCTGTCCTAGCCACTATCTCTTACACCATAAGCACTAGAACCATGAAACTTAAACACATGGTAGCTATGAGCATTATGTGCGACCCTGCACTATTTGGAATTTTGATCTGACCCCTGACCTCGCAAACCAAATAATGTTTCTTTAAAAAAATCTATGGCGGTAAAAAGTTAATGTGCAACGTCGCGGAAAATATTATACTTGACGACGTCATACAATGATGCGACTTAACAATTTAAGATTTAAAATTAAATCACATTAATGATTTAACAATGAGTTTTGATAATATAAATGCCATTGAACAGAAAATTGACATAAATGTGACCATATATTAATATTTGTACAAAATAGCCGACAACAACCGATTAAGTGTTAAAATTCCCGGGTACATTTTAGTATATTTACCGTACCCAGGGTACGAGCCTTACTAACTGTATTATTATTATATCTCACCGACTACAAGGTACCTTTACCTTGTTGCGTTTATCAACCTGGAATTTATGTAAAATCCGGCTTTCTTTACTTTTATTTTTCATTCATTTGATTAAGCAATTGTTGACGTATCTCGTGGAACATTATTTGAATCTTGGGATTTTAATGGCGACAAGCTGTAAGTGTCAATTTATTTTAAAAACAAATCTAAGATTTTAAGTTTTGTGTGTTTGTCATGCATAATTCAGTGTTTTCCAAAAAAAATTGAGTAGCCAGTTATATGGCCAGCAACAATGCAGTAAAACTAAAGCATTTGTGACATTTTACTTGATATACTTGGGGAAAGTAGTTGGCGTCTAGAGTAAATGTAACCGGCGAAATGGCCCGCTGCCGGTCTTACAGAGAACACTGATAATGGTAAACTAAATAAAAAAAACTCGCTGCGACTGGATTACGGGTTTGTAAAATTGTTTTTTGGGTCATAATATGGTTAGCATTCAATACAAATGTTATTATAAAGTATTGTGGTTTAAAATTCATTTTGAGAATAGGATGGAAGAACAGAAAATGAAAGGGTATACAGGGATGAAAATTAGTGGTTTCCCGTGAGCACAGGACAAGTAGTTTTGGCCTGGGCAACTCAATTTCCAATGTTGATAGTCCGGCCGGGCAACTTGTTTTTTTTTTAAAGCTTAAAACAATTCAGTGCAATAAAAATTGAATAACAATTGACCACCATGGATCAATACTAGTTAAATAACATTCATTATTTAGGAATAGGAAATAATTAAATTCAGGCTCATAATAAAACATCAAACATTGAGTAGTGCAATGTCAGCAAATTTATTTAATTATCTATTATTTTATTAAAAGAAAGTATAATATACACATGTACATATTTCTGGGCTCGTTATTCTTTATCTGGGCAACCAAAATACTAAAGATGGTTGCCAGTGCAGGCAACCAATAGTAATAAGTTAGTTTTAATCAATGAAATATCATTGTAACTTTATTGTTATAAGCATTGCATTAAAGTTGTGATTGAGGTAAGCTTGTTGTTAATAATATAGTATATTTACTTTTTAGCTCGACTATTATATATGAAATATATAAAGTGGAGCTATCCTACTCACCCCGGCATTGGCGTTAGCGTGCAAATGTTATAGTTTGCGTACCACCCCAAATATTTCCTATGTCCCTTGACATATTGCTTCCATATTTTGCATATTTCTTAACCAACATGACCCCAACCTAAATACAAGAGCAGACAACTGTATCACTTGCATTTTATAAGAATTATGACACTTTTTCCATGTAGAATATGCATATTATTGATAACTCTACAATGTTCGAAATTCGCACTAGCCCGGAGCTAGTTGATCTTGTTTCGGGCTACTGAATTTCAATGGGTACTAGCCCGATTGGGCTATTGATTTTTCGAACTTTTGAAATTAAAAATGCTCAAAAATATTATTTTCATCCATCGTTTGAACCATACCTTAGAGGGTTTATTTAGCTTCGTATCGCGTTTCCTCACCCTTCCGATTATGTTGACATGACGAGAGTTTGAATGACAATTTTTTTTTGATACCGTGCAAATAAAATGCGGATCTACCCAGGTTGTTCAATTTGCTGTACTTTCAGAAAACCATACAAGTCTACAAATGTTTTAAATGTCCGCCATCTTGGATTTGTAATGATCTATTGACGAATTAACGCATTGCAATATCATATTTTAATAGAATATGTCAACCAAATTATATATTGATAGCGTAGTTGCTTGGTTACTTTTTACTGGTTTTCAGTTTTGGCAGTCAAACGTTATGCATATTTTATTTCACGTGCAAGGACTTACATTGATTGTTTTTGGACAGTTGTTTCCGGATACGGTATTATCTGTCGATTTTAATTTATTTTCGACATTCTTGATAAAAAAATATCTAGAATGATGAATACACATGCGATGTTACGGATGGTCTGGTTGATAATTTTTCACATTGTACTCACCAGAATTGGACCTAGAAAGACTATAAAAAAAAACAGTAAGCTAGGGGGAGGAGACACTGCCCTCTATTCGCTTTATCATACGGCCTAAGACTTTCGGCTAAATGTTTCGGATTTCAAATTTGGGACAATTGACATCTAAAATTATTTACAGACTGGATATAAACCTTTGCATCTTGACTGCATGTAAGGTATTGATTGACGAATATCGTCATACATAAATATTATAATCGTATTGTGTCATTGAAAATGAAATATTATAATAACATTTCCAGTTAATTGGGATCAACTGTTAGTTGCAATCCTCATCAATTACACCCTACCTGCAATAAAATCTACCCAGAACCGCAAAAATATAAACTTATTTTAAAAACTTGTGATAAACAGTTCGGGTTAGTAAACTTTGGTTCGGGCTAGTGAAAAATTCCATCTGGTAGCCCGAACGGGCTAGTGGTTTCAAATGTGAAATTCGCACACTGACTCTTTGTTAAAGTGTGCGTACCACCCCAAATATTTCCTATATCCCTTGATATATTGCTTTCATATCTTGAATAATGTTAACGTGCATATTTTGTATTAACCTCTTGTTATTGTAGTGTACATATTTTTCGGATTTCGGACAGCCCATTCATTGAGTATTATTGTTGTGGTTTTGTGAGTACTCTTCATGTAAAATACTGGTGTTTAGATGTTCATTTTTAGTCGTATATATAACAGGATTCAATACCTATACCTTAGTGAAAATGGCATCGGAAGAACATTTGTTCATTGTACTAGATAAAAGTAAACAATATATCTATCCATCTTATTGTTTATTGCAGTTTCAGTAATATTCTGTCTAAAAATGATTTCAACATGATATAATTATAAATCATGGCTAGGAAATGTGTATATATGAAGCAAAAATTAAAAATAGATGGTTCATTTTTTCCCATTTACATGTATGTATATTTATCTATGTATACATCTTTTGTTGTAAACAGTTATGCGACATGTCGGGAAACGCCCAGGACAAATATATCGACGTAATGATTTTTTCACTTATGTGGGTGTATGTTGGCTCCACTTCACACGATACAGTCATTGTAGTTTAATTGAAAAATGCATCTTACAATGTGAGATGAGTTCTGGGTTCAAGCCCCAGCAGTGGCCTATCAAGTGTGAAATACGGAGCCATTATGATTAAATATACACAGTTATCTTTTTAAACAATACAATTAAATATAAGGAATAATGTTAAAGGGGAATTGCTGCTTAGCTATTTTTGACATTGAATAACAGGGTTTATATACACCCCAAGGATAAATGCTTCTAAATTTGTAAAAAAAAAAAAAACAAGTCGAAGTGTGCAGAATATTAAACATTTGTTACTTTCTGATGTCTAAAAGTCATCAAATGCCACTTGAAGTTTACTTTTTTTTTGTACAAAATAACCCATTTTGTGCTGTCCATTATCGGTTAATGTTTTACGCTGTCAGGTCCAGAAGCGCTCATTCTGTAGCATGTTTGGACCATAATGTATAATGCGACCAAGTTTCAGCAGATTCAGCCCAGTGGTTCTGATTTTATACGCTGTGCCTAGCTTTTATTGAGTATAAGTACTATTACTCACTGATTTATGCATATGAGCTTGGCTGTTTTCGAACAAAACCTGAGGTTTTGTCATAGCAAGCTCATTGTGTCATGAAGTGTCTTTTCGCCATCCGGCGTCCGCCATGCTAAAACCTTAACATGAACCCATTGTACCCACATATTTTTTCGTACCCATTTTTTTCGTACCCAAATATTTTTCGTAATCAAATGTTTTTCGTACCCAAATTTTTTTTGTACCCATTTTTTCCTACCAAATTTTTTTTTCGTACCCATTTTTTTCGTACCCAAATTTGTTCGTACCCAATTTTTTTTTTCGTACCCATTTATTTCATACCCAAATTTTTTTCGTACCCAATTTTTTTTCGTACCCACATGTTTTCGTACCCAAATTTTTTTTCATACCCTTTTTTTTGTACCCAAACTTTTTCGTACCCACTCTTTTTCGTACCCACTCTTTTTTTTTAACCCAAAATTTTTCGTACCCAATTTTTTTCGTACCCAAATTTTTTTCGTTCCCATTTTTTTACTACCCAAATTTTTCGTACCCAAATTTTTTCATACCCAATTATTTTTGGTTCCCATTTTTTTCGTACCCAATTTTTTTTCGTATCCAAACGTTTTCGTACCCACATTTGTATATTCTTACCCATTTATTTTTTTCGTACCAAATTGTTTTCGTACCCAATTTTTGGTCGAAATAATAGGTTTTCAATTTGATTTGATCTCCCCACTCATTCCATCCCGCGAAACCCTTAAGGTGTCGCAACTCTGGTATGGAATGAGTGATGTATTGGACGTCATCATTGATGACGTTCAATCGAACGAATGATAAAGGGGGCTAAGTTTCGTTAAGTTGAGGCATATAGCCGCGATTTGAGGCGCTTGAAAACTGGCCGAACACGTTTGCTGAAATTTGACATGTATATGGACCAGAATGCGATCTACCTGTTGGCGTAGGGGTTATACCTGGCAAAAATCAAGTTTTCGAGTATTTTGTGTTTAAACTTTTTTTGTGGGAACGGGCACGCGCTCAAATAAACATTGTGACGTCACTTCACAAACAGCGTTAGACATCCGCCATCTTGTAACGCGACAAAGAAACTCAGTGTCATTAATTCAATAAACACAGAAAAATATTATTGTGTTTAATAATCATTAATACAAATGTCTATATTTGTGCAGCGGATGTTTATTCAGACAGATACGGCAGAATTATGTAAGTATCTTTGTGTACTTTACAGTAGATTTGATAGTGGTAAACAACTGCGTACCGGTAAAGTTCAATCTAGCCGATTTTACTACGCAAGAAATTTAAGTATCTCACTGGCAAAATGAGCTTGACACATAAACAACAACCGGATCCGATTTACATCCACATAATATTGTGGGAATCCGATGCAATGCAAATTACTCATGTTTGATAACGTTTGATGAATTCGTTATATCAATATGCATTAACATTCAAGGGGAATAATTTTAATTGAAATGTGCGATTCAATGACAGTGTTATATTGGGATAATAAGTCGTTTAGCCGTTTATCATGATAAGTATATTGTTTGTTGTGTTCATTTTCATAAAAAACATACTTTTACTGTTTTTTCCTTAAAGTAAAACAGTTCAGTAGTCATTATATCTTGAATTTTAAATATTGAAATAGATGTCGGATATTTCATATTTTCGGACGTTGCTACGTAAGCTAGTTGTCAACATAATTATTAATATACTGATTTACCTTTTACGCATACAGTTGTGCAACTGTTGTCTACGTAATGATACGCTGTTTAATGTCTATAATGTCTTCCTGCCCCTGATGATAATAAGTATTTATCTCAACAAACCCCAGCAATGTCAATGGTCTGTCAACATAAGAAAAATATTAGCTAAAGAAACTTCAGTGTACAATTTATATAGCAGTGTCCGACAAATCCATTGCCCGGAGCCCGGGGGCTACAGAATTTTTTCATCGGGCTACTGAAATGTTTCAGCTGACGCCCGCCGGGCTACTATAAATCTATAAGAGCGGTAGCCCGTTTTATTGACAGACATACGTAGAATAAACACGCTGACCATGTGTTCTACAACCGTGTCTTGTTTATAATCCGATAACAAAGTGCAATCAATTATCTTATCAATCACCGATCACTTGCGGTAATGTCGTAAACAGTAAGAGTGCATTTTAATCATTCAATCAGAATCAACATTTGTCGTCTGCTAATAATATAATGAGAGCCGGTTGGATAGTTTGGCGCACATGATGCAACATCATTTCGCAGTTTGGAATTCTTTGTTAACCGCAACAATGAGTAAGAGCGACTACGTTTTTGATGTCGTTAAATATCCAAGGATGCCGAACATTAAATAAATCAAAACAATAGCGGATTCTTCAAAACGGTAACGAAACCGAAAAATGAATATTAATAACAACGCGGTTAACACCTGCTAATTAGTTTGCATTGTCAATTAATAATTGGATTGATCGACTGTTAATCAATAATCCCATATATGCCCAATTTAATTTTTTTAAACCAAATTATGGGAGGGTAATATAGACGATGAGAGTCATAAACACAAAACGTTTGAAATTTTCTAAAGTGTCAATTGAATTTCGGCATATGATTCTATTTAAAGATATGATGAAATAAGCTCCCAATCAGGACCGTTCAATTGCAACTTGCGTAAATCACCTGCGACGGTTTGCACACGTTGTGTACAGCTATTTTAGGTTACAAAATTCTACATTTAATAAATGAATTTCTTTGTCCAGACAGGGACCTATACAAAACGTATAGGCCCCTGGTCCAGATAAAAGCGCGCACAAATTGGCATGGGTGTATTTATTTGTAAATAAAAATTTCGTAGCGGGTACATCATTGAGATCATTTAGTTTCCATTAAAAAGTTTCGTTGTGAATTTCAAACTAAAGTACCCGGGGTATCTCGCGAATTATTTGGCATTGACATTTCCTCTTAATAAAATATAATGTAAACACGCTGTATCGTTACCGTTACACTGTATCAGTTCCTTCATTATTGAAACAATTATTGTATTGTATACTGACTGCACACTAGTGTCGTAACATACGGATGCAATACGTAAATTCGGACAGAACTTAAAGTCGGACACAAGTAAATAATGATTTAATACTCTTGATTTCTTGAAACTCGGTATTTGTTGTTAAAAAGAGCAATTGCATTGATTAACAACCATACGAGTCAGTCGTATTGATCATCTAAACGCTTTATTTACGTTTCCAACTTAACGTGCTGTCCGAATTTAAGTACACATACATGTGCACATACATGTAATATCTATACATGCAATAAGAAATTTGTCGGACACTGATATAGTATTGACATACCTGTATGATGAAGCCAACCCCGTATCAAAAGTCAACCAGAGTCGTAACACATTTATGTCATGCTATAAATCAAAGAATACTCATTTTCTTGGATACATTTCTACATATATTGGTGAATGATATAAATTACTGCACCGAGGAATATTTTAAGGTTCAAATGTTTCAAATGCATCTTACAATAGATGAAAATAACTCTCATCAGTCTGAAATTCACAATTTTTGACGCCATTGTCGCTTTGTCCAAGACTAGTTTTTAATTTGGATACTTTCGAACGACCTTGACATTTTTTGCTGAAATTGTAAACATTACTTTCGTTTTCTGAAATCTATTATTTGTGATTAACAACAAGTCTGGTGGATTATAAAAATGATTTCAGTTGTGAATCGGGTAGTTTTAAATATTTACTTTGAGTTTGTATTTACACTACAATTTGTTCACAAAACAAGCCAGAATATTCTAAAATACCGGGAAATGTCATTCTGAATTTGAAAACACTTGAGCACACTGGTATGTTACTAAAAGTAGAAATACCATCATATGACCGTGAAATCTCGGGAGATTCGCATTTCAAGAAAGTCTGTCACATCGCTGTTTTTCTCGATATGTAAGAGCAGAATAGATAAATTTTAAATGTTTAAGATAGTATTTTTGTGAAAGAATGTATCAGTTTAATGTGAAAAATGTCAATCTTTCACATCAAGTGATTGATATGGGCCAATAACTGCATTTTAAAAGCTGTTTTGGACCGGTCTTTTTTAACTGTCGACTTTTCGGCATTTTCTGGTTGACTTTCCTAATGGGGTTGGTCCATAACTATAAAGTCGCGCCAGTCAAAAATAATAAAAAGCGACATTTAAAGTTATGGTAGCCAGAATTAGAAAAATATGTACAACTGAGCAATCAATCATGACAGACTGATGTCTCAGGTTAGTGCAGTGATTTTCCACCAGATTCTCACCAAGGTGATCCCGGTTGATTTCACCACAATTGAATATATGTCAGTACACAAATAAATTATACAGCAGGTAATGACAATCGATAAATGTCTTAGTTTTAATTTAATTGTTTGCACAAATTTGGACACTCTTTGTGTCTGAGATATGTTGGGTTAAATGACCTTTACAACAAAACAATACATCTCTGAATCTGCGATACATTACAGTTAAAGTTTAACACGTAAAATACCAGTATTCAGATCTGAAAATATCCTAAAAACTCGTATGGTATGAAGTACATATATCTTTGTGACGTATTTTCATTTTAAATCTTGAATTTAATGACGACTTGAATTTAATGACGACAAGTCGGACATGCAGTTAAATATTTTTATACGTATATCGTGTGACATAATTTCATTTAAACTCTAGATTTTAACGACATTAGTCTGACGCGTGCGGCGTTATTTTATTTAACAGTAAAACAAAAATTAAGTAGACTATCAAAAAAATACAAAAAGTGTACTTGTAAATAAAAACTCCTTCATTCCGTATAAAGATTGTACGTTACAGCAGAGCTCCAGATAACTTTTCTGAGTAATTGGGTTAATACCCACTACTTTTGAGTTCAATATTTTCATATTCAATTGGGTACAAAAAGTCGGTACCCACAACGGGTACTTTAATTGACAATTGGGTACCTTTGTTTTAAAATTGGGTATGTTCATTGTCTTAAATTCTCACCTGCTTATCTGAATAAGCTGGTTGTAGTTCCACTCTAATTGATTAGTTTCAGAGATTTTGTGTAATTATGTAGATGTATCCATATATACAGTCTTGATTCAAAAAAAAAGTTCAACGATTTTTTCCACCAGTTTTCTTACAATGTAAGCACTGACAGCAATTGCCTCCGACATAATATCGTCAAGAATTAGTTTCACTATATTTTCCGCTTCTGATTTTGTGTTGCCTGCGGTTAAATATCTTAAAATTGAGTTTCTTTGTGCCTAGGATACGATGTGTTCCATTTTTAAGGGCCTCACGATTTCGACATTTTCACAACAATAACACGTAGTCACAAAGACACTTTTTTCCGTACATATTATTGTACTGAAGGTTATACTGAAAGCGCTTGAACAAAGCGGAAAGAATCCGGGTATTCGGACCAGGGTATTTCCGGGACAAATTTACTCGTTATGCAAAGGAAAAATATGATATGCGTAATCGGCAATTTCAATGGGGTTTCGGAACGCATGGTTTTATTTTTCTATGCGTAATCGGCAATTTTACATTGGGTATTTGCACAAATGCCCACCTTATCTGTAGCTCTGTTACAGTAATCTGTGAAACAACGTCATTAATAAAACAAAAATATTTGTTTGGACAACAACGGTGGCTAATAATGTTTACGAAAAAATACAAACAATATAGATTATCTATTACATAACATGTTAGAATTTTATCATGCATTTATAATCACTCATAAAGAGATTTCAATATACAGTTACATGCATAGACAGTTTTTTTAAGCCAGTGCCCTTTTGAATTCAGAAATAATCAAGATAAACCATAAAATTGGGAAAAAAAGATAGTAAACCATAAACTTGAGAAAAATGAGGCATTATTAATATGATTATAAATAACAGAATTACAATAATTTTGTTTGGAAGTGCATGATTGAGTGCATTTTAAAATTTATATTATAAAATGCTGCTTGAATTTCTTTTACCTTTCATATGTAAAAAAAGAAATATCATCTGCTAGTGCAAAATATGACTGGGAAAGCTGGTTTATGGTCCATTTCGTAGCAAAAGAGAAGAAAATAAGTGCATTAAATAAATGAATTCATATTTTTGTATCTGGAATAGTGTGTATTTTAAATAGAATCTCCCCACCCTATAATGGCCGAATAAGGGCTAAATTGCTTTCCGACTTGAAATGAAAAGGCATATTGGTTGATCGTGTAGCGTTTATGTGCAAAATTTGAGGGCCAATTGATAAAGCTTGTTGATGCCAAAACAGGTAATAATAATAATTTATTATCAGGTACATGTACACAAGCAAATAAGTATATTTAACCCTTTCAGTGCGGGAACCGAATTTTAAAGGCCTTTGAAAACAGTTTGGATCCAGATGAGACGCCACAGAAATGTGGCGTCTCATCAGGATCCAAACTGTTGCTATTCTGATAGTATTCTTTGAAAAAATTTTGAAGGAAAATGCTTATTTTAGAATTCAGCAGACGACATTTTAGCAGACGACAAATTTCCCAGCATGCAAAGGGTTATTAAGATGCTTAAGGTGTGGAAGACTCATAATCAGGTTTGGTGTCCCTCAAACCCTAAGCGTCTTGTAATTCCTTATGCAGTTTGTATAGATAGTGCCGCATCCTGACACGTAAAGCTTGTGCTTTGTTGGCAAGCGTTAGTTGGGCTGTTAACAGGTTCATGTGGTTATCTCCACCATCAGTCTGTCCGTCTGTCCTAGCCACTATCTCCTACACCATTAGCACTAGAACCTTGAAACTTAAACACATGGTAGCTATGAGCATTATGTGCGACCCTGCACTATATGGAATTTTGATCTGACCCCTGGGTCAAAGTTAAAGGGGATGGGGTGGAGACAGGTCAGAGATTTTACTTCATTTTTAGCTTGACTAATATATATGAATATATATAATGGAGCTATCCTGATCACGTCGGCGTTACCGTTAGCGTGCACATGTTAAAGTTTGTGTACTACCCCATATATTTTCTTTGTCCTTTACAAATTACTTTTATACTTTGCATACATGTACTCTTTACCAACATGACCCTATCTATAAACAAGCAGACAACTGTATCAAGCATTTTGACAGAATTATTGCCCCTTTTATACTTAGAATATGCATATTATTGATAAATCTATGTTAAAGTTTGCATACCACCTTAAATATTTTCTATGTCCTTTGACTTATTGTTTTCATATTTTGCATACTTCATTACCAACATGATCCCAATCTATAAACGAGCAGACAACTGAATCAAGCATTTTTGACAGATTATTAACCTTTATACTTAGAATTTCATATTATTGATAAATCTATGTTAAGTTTGCATACCACCTCAAATATTTCTATGTCCTTTGCCATATTGCTTTCATATTTTGCATACTCTTAACCAACATGATCCCCATCTATAAACAGAGCAGAAAACTGTATCAAGCATTTGACAGAATTATTGCCCCTTTTATACTTAGATAATTGAACATTTTGCTTAAATTGCCATAACTTCTTTATTTATGATCACATTTGATTCATACTTTGACAAAACAACACTTAACCTGACATACCACAATGCACTGCACCCAAACTATCCCCCATGCCCCACCCAGAACATCCCCCCCCCCAATTTTATTTTTATAATTATTTTTGAAACTTCATCTTTTAAATTACAACCAACCCACATAAACCACCCGTCTCCATGATGGCTTACATTAACCTGTCAAGCACTCGAAATCTCTTAAGACAATAGTTCGGTCAATCTCAAACATGCATGGCCGCATTACCAACCCTGGGGCGCCCCCTGGGTCAAACATGCGGCATGGGAATACGCGTCGGCCTCTGCCGCACCATTTTTCACCAATTGACTTCAAATTAATACTTAAGATTTCTTATGACAACACAGTGTCTCGACCATCCATGTTCACATTACCCACCCCGGGCCCCGCCCACTTTGGTGGTAAAGATCCCAAGCTATTTCAGCATAATTAAAATCCAAGCCATTTTTGTGTGGTCAAGCACCGAGCTTTCTCACCATAATTAAAATCCAAGCCAGTTTGGTGGCAGAGACCCCCGAGCTATTTCAGCATAATTAAAATCCAAGTCAGGTTAGTGGTCAAGATCCTGAACTTTTTCGGTATAATTAAAATCCAAGCCAGTTTGGTGGTCAATTTTTGTGGTAAAGACCCCGAGCCTTTCTAACCATAATTAAATCCAAGCCAGTTTGGTGCGGAGACCCCGAGCTATTTCAGCATATAAAAATCCAAGTCAGTTTAGTGGTCAAGATCCTGAACTATTTCGCATAAATTATAATTAAATCCAGGCCAGTTTGGTGATCAGACCCAAGCTTTTTCAGCATAATTAAAATCCTAGCCAGTTTGTGGGGGAGACCTGAGGTATTTCAGCATTTTAAAATCCAAGTCAGTTTAGTGGTCAAGACCTGAACTATTTCGGTATTAATTAAAATCAAGGCCAGTTTGGTGGTCAAGAACCGAGCTTTTTTAGCATAATTAAAATCCTAGCCAGTTTCATGGCGAGACTCGAGCTATTTCCGCATATTTAAAATCCAAGCCAGTTTGGTGGTGAAGATCCTGAACATTTCGGCATAATTAAAATCAAAGCCAGTTTGATGGTCAAGATCCTGAGCTATTTCAGCATAATTAAAATGCAAGCCAGTTTGGTGGTCAAGAACCCGAACTATGAGCATAATTCAAATCCAAGCCATTTTGGTGGTAAAGATCCCAAGCTTTTCAGCATAATAAAATCCAAGCCAGGTTGGTGGTCAAGATCCTGAGCTATTTCAGCATAATTTAATTCTAAGAAGCCAGTTTGGTGGTCATGACCCCCGAGTTATTTCAGCATAATTAAAATCCAAGCCGTTTTGGTGGTCAAGACCCCAAGCTATTTTAGCATATATTTTTTTGGCATAATTTTTTCTTACCAATGTTTTCGTACACACATTTTTTTCGTACCCATTTTTTTCTGTTTTTTACAGAATAATGCCCCCTTTTATAGTTAGAAAATGAAAATTTGGGTAAATTTTTGTGTTCAGGTCTACTCTTATCCTATTTGTGTTAAGGTCTACTCGTATCCTAAAGTATCAAAGCTATATCGTCTACTTAATGTTATAAGTCCTGTAACTGACATTTTTTAACATTTTTTTTTTCCCATTTTTTTTTTTTTTTAAA
>NC_068358.1:114408870-114412701 GCF_020536995.1 Dreissena polymorpha | reverse complement strand
TTCAATACTGTGTTTTTTTCCGAATTGGTGTGTAAGTTTACGATGATTGCCATGATTTTAAGACGTTTTTTTAAAATTATGTAATTTATGGTAGTATGGTTTTTAAGAACTGTATCCTTTCATTATTTGTGAAAGTAATTCCTAACGTTGTGGCTTCATCGGATGTCCATTAAATTTCATTTCTTTTTTATATTGAACATTACTTTGTTTTAATTTACCTACTCGAAGCACAGTACATTTACTTTTGTTTAGTTTAAGACCCGATGTCATTCCGTAAAGGGTTAGCGACTCTATTAGGTTATGGAAAGAATCGTAATTGTCATTTAAAAAAATAAGTTGCATCGTCAGCAAATAGGGATTGTTTGATTTCTTCGTCAGGTTCTAGTGATATGCCTTTTATGTGTTTATTTGATTGGATGTGAGTGATTGATAGATATTCGATGCAAATAATAAATAGCGATGATGAGAGTGGACATCCTTGTCGAACCCCTCGTTCGATGTTTTAAAACTGTTCCAAAAGAAGCCATTGTTAATGATTTTACTGTTAATATCGGTATAGAATAGTTTGACCCATGAATGAGACTTTCACCAAAGTTCATATTTTCTAAGCAAGAGAACATAAATGAATGATCAAGCGAATCGAATGCCTTTTCAAAGTCTGCAAAGAATATTAGACCAGGATTATTTGAATTGTTGAAATAGTTTATGCATTCTTGGATAAGACGAACGTTTTCACCAATGTAGCGTCCTTTTATGAAACCAGATTGAGATTTTGAAATGATTGATGGTAATATTTTTTTTATTCTGTTTGCTATACTTTTAGTTGCAATTTATAATCATTGTTTAGTAAACTAATAGGGCGCCAGTTTGATAAGGATTCTAAGTTTTTTCCGGGTTTTGGAATAAGTGATATAATACCTTGTTTTTGTAGCGTAGTTAAGTTTTCGTTGTTAAATGAATAGTTAAGTGAATTAATTAGATGTGTTTTTATATCATTCCAAAATATTTTATAAAATTCGAGTGTGATGCCATCAGATCCTGGGCTTTTGTTATTTTGCATTTTTTTAGAGCTAATCCACATTCATATTCATTAAGCAATCCATCGCACAGTTGTTTTTCCTCCAGGTTTAAAGCGTGATGTGTATTTTTAAAACGGGTGTTATTTCAACATTTTTTTCGTTTATAGAGGGTTTCGAAAAATAAACGTTGTTCTTCTAGTATTTGAGTTCTGTTTGTTATATCTTTGCCATTGACTACTAATTTGTGTACAGTTTTTCGTTCACTTCTACGTTTTTCACTGTTTGCGAAATATTTGTATTTTTTTCATTGTGTTCAAACATGCTGTGCACGCGCTCTTAGTATTATTCCATTGAGATGTGTATGATAAATTCATCTAATATTTGTTTTTTTAATGTTATTTCATTTTCAATTTCGGTGGTATCATTTGTGTTTGTTTGATGCAATTGTTTTTCAAGTTTTTCAATGGTTTTGATGGTTTCATTTTCAAGTTTGTGTGTTTCTTTTTGTTTAAATGATGTGTATCTAATTGTTGTGTTACGTATATTTCCTTTAATTACTTCCCATAAGGTGTTAGGGTTTGCATATTATTTTATTATTTGAACTGTATTTAATATTTCCTGTTTTATTTGTGTTTGATATTGTGTATCTAATAAGATGCTGTTGTTAATCTTAAAGTATCCTGGGGCCTCTTTCAGGTTGTATATTGTGCAGTTTAAGTTCAACTAGAGAGTGGTCAGTCATTGCATCATATCATAACCTATATTTTTTTGAAGTGCTAATTGTAATTTATTAAGTCCATATTTTCATTGTGATATTCCTTTGCAAAAGAAAATTTACACCAGATATTATTTTCTCCATTTTGGGGGTGCACGCTTTAAGCCAAGAAATGTTTCTATTCAAACTCTTCAGAGTTCTAGCGACTAAAACTTACAATATGTACTATGGATCATATCATCAATGGTATCATTTTAAAGTGCAGACTGAGTTTTAAGGCTTGCCCTTCTTTTCATTTTGATATTCCTATAAATAAAATTATCCCAAGGTTTTTATTTGTCCTGTTTTTCAGGTATTTGCATTCAGTAGTTTTGATTTTCCGCAAAAACCTTGCATATTTTGAGTGACCAAAGTTAAAAAGGGTGCATTGAATCATATCATAACTTATATTTTTAAAGAATGCTAATTGTAAATTATATAGTCCCACATTTTTATTGTGATATTCCTTTGCATTATAAAATTACAACAGATTTTATTTACCCCACTTTGCAGGTGACTTCTTTAAGCCCAAAATTGCTTCAAACCGAACTATTGATAGTTGTAGTGACTAAAACGTCAAATATAAACTATGGATGGGCATCAAATATGGTATCATTTTAGAATGCCAAATGAGTTTTTATGTCTGCCCATATTTCATTTTGACATTCCTTTAAATAATGAAATTCTTCAAGTGGTAATTATGCCCCCCATCGAAGAAGAGGGGGTATATTGCTTTGCTCATGTCGGTCGGTCGGTCCCTCTGTCCGTCCACCAGGTGGTTTCCGGATGATAACTCAAGAACGCTTGGGGCTAGGATCATGAAACTTCATAGGTACATTGATCATGACTCGCCAGATGACCCCTATTGATTTTGAGGTCACTAGGTCAAAGGTCAAGGTCACAGGTGAAGGTCACAGTTTACTGGAAATAGGCATTTTAAGGATTTAGCATGGTTCAAACAAGGGAAACAACTACGGTTTATGCATGTTCTTTTAATTACAGATTTGCCTCCCTTTAATTTATTCAAAATCTCATTTTACAGCAGAGATTCCAAATCTGACCTGTAAATGAGCCCCATATTTTACTGCCAGTGCTAGGTTTACCTTTTTCCCATTTGATCATTCTTAAATATTGGTATTGTAATGCTTGCTACTGCTGCTGCTACTGCTACTACTACTACTACAACTACTACTACTACTACTACTTCTACTTCTACTTCTCCTACTACTACTACTACTACTACTACTACTACTATTACTACTACTACTACTACATACTTCTACTACTACTACTACTACTACTACTACTACAACCACCACCATCACCACCACCACCACCAACCACCACCACCACCACTTATTCCACCATGTCTACATTACTACTTCTACTTACTACTGCCACTACTACTTACTACTTTAATACTACTACTGACTACTACGTACTACTACTACTATTATGCCGCTTTTATATTCGCAAAGCATACACTATATTAGGAGACGTGCGGTGCGAGTGGTACGCTGTTAGAGGAAGAGGACAACAGGTTTAAAGTCACACTTTATTCTTTTGCAGCTACATTTCTTTTTTTTTCTTTCATATAACAAATACAACAGAATCATAATAAATCAAAACATATTCAAATTTCAATACTTAAACATTTTCTCATTAATGTTCTATAATTGGGGAAAATTAGCTTTTATGGAGAGAACTCGCTTTGCTGTGAATAGTAACTTAATGAAAACAATATCTTAAACTAATTATAAATCATTACAGATACAATAATAACAGGACACTGCATTTGTTTGCTAATATATAACAATTACATAATTATATTTTATATCAGTAATATTTTGATAGGCAAATAGTAAAATTACTGTGTAGCTTATTTTCAATACAAATAATTAATCTAAGAATGAACTTATAATAACAGTTTTCATAAAAGAGTTACATTAATGAGCAGTGAAAATGTAATATTTCCCATAGTTAATTTTGTTAACTTACACATAAATATTTAAGGTAATGCACAGAAATTGCTTTACATAAATTTAAAATTGCCAAATA